>NC_030428.2:15695000-15885000 GCF_001660625.3 Ictalurus punctatus | reverse complement strand
GGTTGAAATTCTTTGCTATACGAAGGCATGCGACTTGCCACTATGTAAGGAAAAACACTATTTTCATGTAACAGCATGGTTTGGAGTGTGCTATTCTGCTTAAACCACAGCTATTTTGCCAATAATTACAATGGTTAATTTATTAATGAATGACCTCATGCATTTTAATGGTTTATAGTCAGTTTTAATGTTGTGGAACACGATTATAAGACTTACTTCATTAAACAAAAGCCTATTTTTAAATTTGTTTAATTATTACTCTTTGACTACGTGGATCATCTACTGTACAAGTCTGTGTTTGAGTTGTTACTATAGAAGCAATAACACATTAGAACGAGAGCATTAATATTAAGATTCATGTTAATATAAGACACACCTTCTAACCAATCAGATTTGAACATTCAAACGGGCTGTGATATAAGGCATTCTATTGGTTGTCTTAAGAATTGTATTGCTTTCTTCAACATGTATTGAATGATTATTCTTACTGTGTTCAGGATCCTTCCCATGCAAGGCGATTTCCAAAATTTTACAACTGTCAACAAGACAAGGGTCAGTATGTGCGTGCGTGCATGTGTGTGTATAGAAGGGGCTGGGGGTGGGGGTGAGATCCTTGTGAACTTGGGGCAGCTGTGTTTGTGTGCGATGTCCTCAACCAGTTCCAGTGTGACTCACCATTGCTGGTTAATTTTTAACCTCAGTGCAGAGGGTTATTTCCCACTTGAAATCAGTTATAACATCATTCCAAATGCATATTTTTTTTGTTCTTTCCATATTTTTTTTAGGCTAACTGTTATTTAGTTCATTTTCATGCAAATTATTGTAATACATTTCATATGGGAAAAGTTAATAGTATCCATTTCAGGTCAAGTCAGGCTTTGTCATTCCTCTATTTACCTTATATAAGAAATGTTTGTCCAGGAACATGGTTCAGAACTGATCTAGTACAAAAGACTACAGGGACAAATGCACAACAGTATGAGATGTGTGCAGGACAATAAATACACAGGACAGTACATGTTAACTCTACAGGGCAACAGAACAGTGATGTGTAGGAAAATTAGTGCAACAGATGTTAAAAAAAATATTGTGTAGTGTAGCAGCAATAAATGTAGCAGGAAAAAATACCCATGTGAGCCTGGCTTGTTTGTGGTATGTTTTGATATAGTTAGTAATCTATTTATTTATTTTTTGTCTTCTCCCAGGCCCCCGTTCCTCATCTTTAGTGGTGGCATGCCAAGGGCCAGCTATGGAGATCGCCACTGCATCTCTGTCATCCACAGCAAGACTCATGTAGCGCTGGACTTCACTTCCCGCATCATCGACTTCTTTGTCATCAGAGAAGGAGAGCGCCAAAAAGGCAGGGACGCACGCCTTTCAGTAACTGCATAACTGGACGTTCTAAATGATAAAAACTTTGCATGAACTAATGCTGCTCCACCCTAATCTATTAATCATATTGACATCAAGAGTCATAGTGGTGTCAATGATGCGTGTGTCTGTGTTCTGCAGGGGACCCGATTGCTCTGGTAGTGTTGGTGGAGGAGGAGCTGGTGGTGGTGGATCTACAGACTGAGGGCTGGCCTGTGTTTCAGACCCCATACCTAGTGCCTCTGCATTGCTCGGCAATCACCTGCTCTCACCATGTCTCTTCAATTCCACTTAAACTGTGGGAGAGGGTGCATGCTGCTGGCAAACTGCAAAACACAAGCTACTCAAAAAAGGTATTTGGTACACTCACTCTTATACTTGGCTGCTAGAACACAAACTATGGACTATATATAGTACAGAAATTATAAATTATTGTATTTATTTATAAATTGTACATACAGTGTCTGTAACACCCACAATATAAAGATACATATGGTTCACTTGTATATAAACATCTGATGGCTTAAGCATTGGCATAATTTATCAAATGGTGTATTTATTATTTAGTGAGGTAAATTTGAAATTGTACTAATTACGAGTTTTGCTTTTCGTTGCCACTTTCTCTCTCTGACAGAACATCACTTTGTTTGCTTTCTTTATAGTCTTGGCCAATAAACGGAGGACAAAACCTTGCTCCAGACCCCCCACAAAGAGACCTTTTGCTGACCGGGTGAGTGACCACCAGTTCACAGTTATATTCTTTCTGCATTGTGCTTTGGTGTAGCTATATTATAGTATTACATGTTCTCAAATGAACACATTCAGCATAAGCCTAGGAAATCCCATCCAGTTTTGACCTTTTTGTTTATATGAGATTCCAAAAACAGTGTTTTTCCTGTATACAGGTTCACTTTTTAAAGTTTTTTTTAATCTTAATAATAAACCGAGTTGTTTAAGTGTTGAAAATTCAATCACTGGCCAAAAAAACAAATTGGGCCTTGGATTAAAAACATTTGAGAACCTCTGATTTACACACTTTACACAAAAAAGAAATATACACTAATGGAGCTAACAAGTGAATCATGAACATGCATCATAAAACCACCAGCGTAAGTCCATTTAAACTGCATGCCCGAATATTAACACACTCTCCTTAATAATATTGAAGCAGGAATGAAATTTGGGGTAAACAGGAAAAAACTGAAACTTTCAATAAATTTGCTCAACGGTGTGCAGTGTCTGAACGGTGTGAGGAACTGAACAACCTGCGAAATATGCAATGTGTTAAGCATATTGGAATCTGGAGTCCTTTGTTTCTTTGTATAGGCATGAGGATGGAACAGTGCGTTTCTGGGATGCCTCGGGGGTCTGTCTCTACCCCATATACAAACTGAGCACAGCCGCAGTTTTCCACACTGATGCTGACCCCAATGAAAATATGAACCAGGGTACTGAGGGCGAGTGGCCACCTTTCCGAAAGGTCGCAGTCAAATTACTTTCTTTTCAAATGAATGAATGAATGAATTGATAGCTAAAGTTGTGTGACTTCTGTGTGACCATGTAGTACAGCTTGTTTTTCAATTTATTGTTAACATAAGATCTCACAACTGTGTATTGCATTCATTTTAGGTGGGTTGCTTTGACCCATATAGTGATGACCCTCGACTAGGCATTCAGAAGATTCATCTGTGTAAATATAGCGGTTACCTGACTGTGGCGGGAACTGCAGGACAGGTAAGTTCTCATACTGTTTCACTATTATTTAGCTTCATTTATTGACTATATAATAATTATAGCTAGTTATATGACTATAACTACTTGTGCATTAAATATATGTTGTAGTACCAAGTATTTTTCAGTTTTTTATTTGATACATTATATATAAAGTTACTCATAAGTGAACATAAGTTGCTGTAATTACCACATAACAATGTACTATGGCCTGTAATATGGGAACTGAACTCTTTGGTACTCATGATCCGTACACTAATATTGACTGCTAAATAGTCCAGAGGTTTTGTAACTGTATGACTCCTGTAACTTTTGTAACTGACTTTGTCTTAGATACTCGTCCTGGAGATGAATGATGAGGCAGCTGAACAGACAGTTGAGGCCTCAGTAGTAGACCTGCTACAAGGGCAGGAAGGTTTCCGCTGGAAGGGTCAGGCACGTCTGGATCTCCGAGATGAACCGGTCATCTTTCCCCCAGGCTTCCAGCCCTTTGCCCTGGTGCAGTGTCAGCCACCTGCTGTGGTTACAGCAATTGCTCTGCATTCAGAGTGGAAGCTGGTGGCCTTTGGGACTAGCCATGGCTTTGGTGTCTATGACTACCAACAGAAGAATAATGTCCTGGTCAAGTAAGATAGTTATACAAGTTAACACGTTTAACATTGTTCAGTTAGTTATGAGAATGATTGCAACGGGTTTATGGAAACCTAGTGTATAATTATAATGTGTAAATGTTGCTTATTGCTTTGTAACTACTTGCCTTGGAAATAAACTCCAGGCTATTGTTATGGTTAGTCATCTTGGCCTGGCATTGCTTGTTGGAATTATGAAGGGCTCAGACTTGGATTCAGTTATTATGCCATTATGATACTGATTCACTGCTTTCATTATGCCAGTGTTTTACTTTAAATAGCAGGATTGTTGTAATTCAGCCTGATGAGCCATTTATAAAACTATGACGGTCTGTATAGTGAATATTAGTACTTCTCATTCCTGATGAGAATCTCCTCCTGTAGGTGCACTCTTAACCCCAGTGACCAGGTAGCCCTGGAGGGACCGTTGTCTAGAGTGAAGTCCATTAAGAAGTCTCTGCGCCAGTCCTTCCGTCGAATTCGCCGCAGTCGAGTCTCCATGCACAAACACCACACTAACAACGCAGCCAAGGTAGCTTTCTCTGCCTTTCGTCTCTTTCAGATGTTTCAACACCACAAACATTATTTGATTTATGGTTACACTGTTGGTCATGTTTATACCTATGCTATGTAGTATTACCTGGTATATTTTGGTAAACATTCTCACTTAATTTCATAATTCCTGTTTGCGTCACATACAAATCAGTTGCAAGAACTAAATGCACGGCTGGAGGCAGAAGCTCTGCATGAGATGGAGCTGGCCCCAGTCCAGAGGAAGATTGAAGCTCGCTCTGCTGATGACTCTTTCACTGGCCTTGTTAGAACTCTGTGTTTTGCTGACACATTCCTTAGTGACAGTAAGTTTGATAAAGATGAGGATAAAAGTCGTCCTTTACTTTTTTATCCCCATCCTTTTCTAATTAATTACAGTATGGAGTGAATTACAATACTGAACTTTTTCCATATTCAGTAATGGTGATTTCTTTCATAGGTTCTCATAGCACACCCTCCCTATGGGCAGGAACCAATGGTGGTGCTGTCTTTGCTTACATGCTCCGCCTCCCTCCTTTAGAACGGAGGATGGATGACCAAGTGATTGCTCATGCAGGTAGAACCCAGCACATACCCATATACAAATGCACAATCTGATATTCTACTCTTTCTCACTTTTTAGCACTGTAAAGAGGAAGATTTAGGAATGATGATGGGTTTTTCCATTCCCTTCTCAGCTAAAGAGATCCAGCTAATGCATCGGGCTCCAGTTGTAGGCCTGGTGGTTTTGGATGGAAGAGGAGCCCCGTTGCCTGAGCCACTGGAAGTTGCACATGATCTTTCCCGTAGCCCTGATATGCAGGGATCCCACCAACTGCTTGTCATCTCAGAGGAACAGTTGAAGGTCAGAAAGGGCCTGATCATTTTTGCTTACAGAAAAATGATTGTTGATGCACATTTCTTTGCTATTAAAATTATTTGCTTTGGCAGGGGAGCAGATAACTTGCATGCTTTTAATGTACTCAGATGCTTCTGTGTTAAATCTTTTTTTATTTCTCAGAGTAGGAAAAGTATTATGTAGTAAGTTAGTTATAGTACCTAGTATCTTGAGTGGAACTATGTTGTTTAAATTACTATAATTTTTAAATCTGTAAGTGGCTTCTATAATCCACTGAAGAATACTTTAATTGTGGTTTCTTCTTATTTGGCATTATAATGATTTTAATGGTCTGCAGGTTTTCAAATTATAGAATAGATTGTGTAGAATTGATCACTCTGTCTTTATTTGCCTATAGCTATTCACATTGCCTAAAGTAAGCAGTAAGGCGAAGCTTAAGCTGACAGCAGTTGATGGTTCGCGGGTACGTCGGGTGGGTGTGGCCTGGTTTGGCAGCAGTCGTGTGGAGGACTACGGTGAAAGCAGCTTGGTTGTGTTGACCAATCAGGGCGAGCTACATGTCATCTCTTTACCGTCAATCAAAATGCAGGTGCACTACCCCTGCATCCGAAAAGAGGATGTCAGCGGGATCGCATCCTGTGTCTTCACTAAGTATGGTCAGGGTACGTTTTGGGCACACATGGTAACACACTAACCACTCAAACTAACAAATTAGTTACTTGCTCTGTACAATGCACAGCAAACATTACCGTATTGTTGTTGTTTTTTTTTAAGGACTCTACCTAATCTCGCCATCTGAGTTTGAGCGTTTCTCCCTCTCTGCACGTTGGGTGGTAGAGCCACGGTGTTTGGTAGAGGCTCCTTCCCAAACAAGACCCACGTCACACCCAAGACAGTCTCGCAGAGACCAGCCTGATGGAGCATCTACAGAACACAGGTAAAATGATTTGATGTTGGCTCAACTAGCGAGGCCATTATCACTCAAGAAGCATTTCCACACAACTCTTCATCAGATTTTATTTTAAAGGATGGGAGGACTTGTTGTTTCTGTTGTCAACAATAATATTTTCCCACTGTGTGAATGTCTTTGCTTTTTCCAGGAATTATAGCAGGAACAGTGAAAAGTATGGTAAGAGTTCCAGAATCTAAACAAACTGAATGTTTATTAAAAAAAAGCTTTGCATCAGATACTAAACATGCATGTAGTCAGTGCCTCATTGACAACCTTCCTTATACTTGTCATGCATCATTCTTCTTTAACTGTACTATTTTAACAAATACTGTGATTTTGTGAAGTTGTACTTGTTTGGCTGTATATTTCGACACAGCTGGAGTGAACATGATTTTTTTTTTTCTGTGAATAATTTACCAATGATGTATTCCGCTTGCAAAATGGGTGTCCCTTCTAATAATTTCAAAGCAGCCAATAAGTTGACTGTCATTTATGTTAAGGTTTGATAAGTTATCGAAGGGTTTTAGAGCAAATTAAAGATATATAACAATGTAACTTTCTCTCTTTATATAATATAAAAAATATTATATTTCCATTTTTTCTTCTCTGTTGAATGCCACTATAAATTACAAGACTTGGATTTCAGTTTGGAAAAAAATTCTCACAGGGAAAAAAAAAATCACTCCAGTAGTTTTAGCCCTAGTGGATCAGTGTAAGCAAAATAAGTGACATTTTCCCCAATGATGCATGGTTTCAAGAAAAACACTGATCATAACCACAAAAAAAAACAACCATTTTTGCTTAAGTGTTCTCTAAAATACTGACATGCTTTTGCTGAATTGACCCAAATGCTTGTATATTCCAGAGAATTCTGCTAGACAAGTAATGGAGCATGCTTTGCTGAACGATGAGAGTGAGTACATCACTAACCAGTGGCCATATTAGTTCCTAGCAACTGGCAAAGTTGGCCATGGAAAGATTGGCTGCCCAGGATTAAATCTGTATAGCAGATCAGCATTAGGAATTTATTTTTTCCCCGATTGTTTCATGTTGCTTGCTGTTTGTTTTTAAAGTTTGATGTGAAATAATTTGCACAAGTGACAGCCTCAACACTTTGTCTGCAAAATCATGATAATTTGTATGTGCATGATCCATAACAACCTTCTACGTCTGCACAGTAACAATACTGTTCTACATGTACAGCGTATACCTATCGTTTAATCAGTTGCTGAAGAAGCATTTAATGATTAAATATAATGTAATTCTTCTGCGTTGTATGTTATAGTGCTCAGTGTTTGCATTGCTTCATCAGCTTAGTGATGGCTAAGCTGGACTTTTGAAGTGTTATGTGGTCATTTGTGACTTCTGTCCCCCCACAGATGTACTTCAAGAGATCCAGAAGTCTCTAGAAGATGATCAGATGTGAGTCTATTAGTCAGTGTATAAACCAGTCTCGGTTTCACAGGACTATTCATAATTAATATAATTTTTACTTTCAGGGTGTTTTTGGAAAACAGTGTAAAGACCAAGCCAACACCAGGCAAGATGCTATGAAAAAGAGGTAAGCTTCTGTTTGTTTTTAAACAGAATGATTTTAAACAATGTTTTGTCTTACTTTTTTTTTTTTTTTTTTTTTTTTTTTTTTCCTCAACTTGATTACAGATCGAGCTTTGGAATCCCTGTGCCTGAAATGTCCACTCTGGCCTTGCTAAAAAACCTGAACACTACTGCTAGCGTCACTACTGAACCACGTGAAGCCCTGGAGAGAAAACCTGCTCCAGTTAAGGGGTTTTGAGTGAGAGGGAACCACTTGTGCCTGCCAAGACCAACCACTGTATCCATAACAACCACAAACCTGCCCCCAGGCTCCAGCTTTGAACACGCCCCTTGCCTTCCTGTGAGCTGCAGCTGCATCATCCAATAGCCAAGGAGCAAAGGCATGATGGCAGGGGCATTTTTTTTGTCTCATTTTTTGTCTTTTAACTTTTTATGTATGTGATTGAAGACATTGAAATCTAAAGGAATGGTTTGTGTCACACAAGGGAAAACATACCAATGGTTACTGGACATAACTTGGAGTCTTAGGATTTGTACTAAAGTGCTAAAATTAAGCTGACAAACCACACATGTATATCAGATATGTTCACAGAGTACTCTAAGCAAAGTAATAATGCCTTTTCCCTCCGTCCAGGCAAAAAAAAAAAAAGAACAAAGAAGTATGTAGTTATGTTGTAGGTACTTTTCACTACTGTGTAGCACACATGCTTTCATTTTTGGGGGATATGACTTTCTAAGGGGCTTGGTTTCTTAATCTTTTTTTAAATGTCAGTTGTTGTTTTTTTTTTAATTAAAAAAAAGAAAAGATGCCAGTTATGCATTATGTAATTTAGGAATGTAATTTTTAAATATTGTAGTTAAATGTTTAATATATAATTGTATGAAGATCTGTACCTGTTTTAATGGCAGACTGTATTTTCTTATCTAAGGAAATATTTTGGTACTGTCTCTTTAAAATGCTTTTAGCGTTTTCTTGGCATCTAGATTATATTTTTGTAGTTAACTGATCATGTATAAGAACACTATCATTTGTAATTTGACACTACTGTTACGTCTGCTAAGTAAATTCTTTTTTTTTCTTTCTTTTTTTAAAACATTTTCCCCCGGATCAAAGGTCTGTCATTTCATGGTTTGTTTCTTTTAGGAGTTGTAGACATTTAGGTAGGGTAGCATATACTGCCATTTTTTAAACAGGTAATTTCTGAATCTCATCAGCTCAGCAAAAATGGAAGTCGCTTTGAATGAAAGCAAATGTAGCTTGTTGATTACTGTACATTACAGTAATCATTTGCATTATAAAGTTAGGGAGCAGACATTCATTATCACCATGCCTGTGCTTTGGTCATATGCAGAAGCCAAAATGACTGACTTTATTTTATTCAATAAATCAACAAGTTAAGAAATGTGTAAAGTAAAGAAACAAAAGTAAATAACAATCCTCCATCACACGTAGTTTGTACAGTTGCGGCCAGAAGTTTACAATCACTCATCATGGACGTGAATGTCATGGCAATATTGGGCTTTCAATAGTTTCTTTGAACTTTTCTTTTTCTGGGGCAGAATGATTGTACAACATACATCTTTTAATAAAAAAAAAAAAAAAAAAAAGAACTTGATTCACAAGTTATAATTCATTTGGGGTTTTCTGTAATTAACACAGGTTCAGAATTATATATACAGGGTCACAAACATTTTATTAATTCATTGGTGCTGAAAGTTCCAAAATGTCCTTTAATTTGCCAAGACCAAGGCAGCTTCTCTGTGCCAACATAAAAAGGGTTTGTTTGACAGCACCCTTAGATTGACCAACAGACAGTACTATGGGAAAGTCCAAGGAGCACAGTGCAGATCTGAAAGGAATGTCTCTTGGAGCCATTTATAAACAATTGCAGATTCACACATCATCAGTTCAAAAAACTGTACACAAGTACAAGTTATTGGGAAGTGTAGCCACTTTGCAAAGGTCTGTCAGAAGACCCAAACTGTCACCCTTAGTGGAGATGACATTGGTTCGGAAGGTCAGGAAAAGCCTAGGAACCGCCAAGGCACAGGCCTGCCATGAACTGGAAACTGCTGGAATGTCAGTGTCACTGGCTACATTCAAACAAGTTTTACATCGACATGGACTGAAAGACTGCCGTCCAAGAAAGAAGCCCCTGCTCCAGAATCGACACATCCAAGCTGTCTAAAGTTTGTGGCTGACCATATGAACAAAGAAAGAGCCTTTTGGATGAAAGTTTTATGGTCAGATGAGACAAAGATTGAGTTGTTTGGCCACAATGATTAGAGGTATGCTTGGAGGAGTAAGGAACACTGTACCAACTGTTAAGCATGGTGATGGTAGCATTATACTCTAGGGCTGTTTAGCTGCAAGTGGAAAACTGGTGCATTGCACAAAGTGGATAACATAATGAAGAAGGAGGACTACATTAGAATTATTCAGCATAATCTGAAACCATCAGCGAGACAGTTGAAACTTGGACACAATTGGGTGTTCCAGCAGGACAATGACCCCAAACACAAATGTCATTGAACTTTACAAATTATGGCAAGAAGAGTGGTCAAATATCCAACCAGAATTCTGCCAGAAGTTGGTGGATGGCTAGCAAAAGCATCTGCTCGAGGTGAAACTTGCTAACAGACATTCAACTAAATATTAGGTGTGCTGTATGTGTGATGGGAAAATAAGTATTGAACGTGTCAACATTTTTTCAGTAAATATATTGTCAATGAGGCTATTCAGATGAAATTTTCACCAGACATCAGTATTAACTCAAGAAATCTGGAAATATAAGAATTCACAGCATTAAAGTTCATGAATAAAGTTGTGTAATAAAGTGGAACGACACAGGAAAAAAGAATTGAACACGATAAAGAAAAAGCAGTTCTCCATGGCAAGGCAAGGAACCAGCTGAAATCCGTAAGTAATTATACCTCCTAACTCATGATGGCTCTCAAAATCTTCAGAACCTTATTGTTGCAAAAACATATTGATGGAATCGGATACAGACGTATTTCAAAACTTCTTAATCTTCCAGTGAGCACTATTGGGGCCATAATCCACAAGTGGAAGCAACATCACTCCATCATCAACCGGCCACGCACAGAAGCTCCTCCGAAGACCAGGGAGTCAGAAGAATGGTCAGAAAAGTAGCCCAAGACAGTGGTTTTCAAAGTGGGGACCGCCAGGGGGTACCAGGGGGGCCTCAACAATTTGGTGTGCCCATCCCTCCCACTAGTATGTTTTCTCTTTCTCACTCAGACAACCACACACACACAATCAAATCCTAATGCAATGTAATTAAAGATGTAAGATGTAATTATCAATAAGAAAAAGGGGGATATATGCAAAAGTCTGTATTTTTAATGTGTTTTAAAGACATCTTGCAAAAGGGGGGCCTCAGTCAAATGTTAATGCCATTTGGGGGGCCTTGCCCTGGAAAAGTTTGGGAACCTCTGGCCCAAGAGCCAAGGACCACTCAGAAAGAGCTCCAGAAACACTTGGAGGCAGCAGGTGCCATCATCACAGAGAAAACAATAAGCAATGCACTCCACTGCTCACGCTCACCCTGCAAGACTCCATTACTAAAGGAAAGGTATGTCGAAGCTTGTTTAAAGTTTGCTACAACTCATTTGGACAAGCCTATGATATACTGAGAGAGTGTAGTCTGGTCAGAAAAGAGCAAAATTGAACTTTTTGGCTGTGATACTACACACCATGTTTGGAGAAGAAAAGGCACTGCACATCACCATAAAAACACTACACCAGTGAAGTTTGTAGGTGGAAGCATCATGATGTGAGCTGTTTTTCATCACATGGTACTGGCAGACTTCTTATAAGTGAAGGAAGGATGAATGGAGCCCTTTACTTCGAGATTGTTGAGAAGAATCTGTTGCCATCCACCAGGATGATGAAGATGAGAAGTGGGTGGACTTCCATCAGGACACCGATCCAAAGCATACAGCAAAGGAAACTCTCAATTGGTTTCAGAGAAAAAAAATCAAGGTGTTAGAATGGCCCAGTCAATCACCTGACTTGAATCCAATTGAACAAGATTTAAAGACAATATTTTTAGAAGAATGGGCCAAAATCACACCTGAATACTCCTGCAGATTAATTTATTCATACAGGAAGCATCTTGAAGCTGTCTTTACAAACAAAGGCTTCTCCACTAAGTATTAAATACATTTCAGTTAGTGTGTTCAATACTTTTTTTCCTGTGTAATCCCTCTTTATTACACATAACTTCATTTATGGACTTTAATGTTTGAATTTCTTTATATATGTGGATTTCTTGAGTTAATACCAAAGTCTGGTGAACATTTCATGTGAATAGCCTCACTGGAAATATATTTACTGAAAAAAATGTTGATGCATTCAATACTTTTTTCCCCACTGTATATTTTGACCCTGTATGATTAATTTTGACCTTGTGTTGACTACAGAAATTCCCAAACAAATTAAAACTTGTAAACCAAATTCTTGTTTTTTTTTTAAATTATAGATGTATATTGTACCAATCATTCTGCCGCAGAAAAAGAACAGTTCAAAGCAATTATTGAAAGCCCAATATTGCTATGACATGTTCATGATGAGTGTATGTAAACTTTCGACCGCAACTGTAAGTGACTGCGTTGCCTTCTGACAATAAAATGGAAACAAATGTTGCTATATTAAGTTATAACTTGGCAAGACAAATCATAAATCTAAAATGTTTTGCAGTCAGGGTCCAATGTAACGGTGAAATAAATATCACTCCTCCCTCACTACTAATTTATTTTATGTTTTTATACAGATATTCATATTTTAAGGTAATTGTTTAAATATGTACAATAATGTTCTGGTTATTGGGTTTTTGGATTGACCAGTATAATTGGCCAGTATTTACAAAAAATAATACTTATAACAATACTAATAATTAAATAATAAATACATTAACGATATCAAGACTGAATAAATTATTTAAAATAAAAGTAGACAAATGGTCCCTTGACTGTGCTTCATGGACCAAACATTGTGAATCACTGGACTATGGTATGTAATTATTTGAAGGGCTGACAGATCACATAGAGTAAATCAAAGCCACTATATAAACGTGCACGAAAATGAACTAATAGGCAGGTAAAGCAATCGGGGTACTTGGGGTACTCGTACTCCAAATGTTCCTTCTATATGATGTACATTCTGTGTGCTAGGTGCTGTTTCAGATCAGCTTTGCAGGATGAATCCTTGTCATGGACCCATTTAAAAAATTTCCACTATAAATTTTCAATAGGATTGAGATCTGGACTGTTTTCTGGCCATGTCGTTGAGTTGATCTGTCTTTCCTGAAGAAAAGCTTTAACACTCTTTGCTCTGGGGCAAGCTGCAATATCATCCTGAAAAATGACTTCATCATCACCTAACCAATTTTCTATCCATGGAATGAGAAAAATGTCCAAAATTTCAGCGTACACCTGCGCAGTGATTGTTGAGGTCTCCCTTGGTCCTTAACCTGACATGAATCTCCACAGATTATAAATGAGTTCATAAATGAGTGAGGAAATTTGTTTTCTTCAGGCAGTTGTCTTTATATGTTTCATTAGAACGATACCAGACAAAAGTCCCAGCATCATCTCCCATTTGTGTTAAATAAATAGCGCCCTCTTGCGAAACTTCTTAGTTTAACGTGTCATTCGGTTTGTATTGTGGTGTGTGTATATATAAATATATATATAAAAAATATATAAATGTATTTTTTATAAAAAACATAAAAATGTTATTAACTTAAGTTAAAATTATTATTTTTAATTCAATTAATTATTATTATTTTTTAAATAATGCTCGCTTACTTCCACTGAAAACATTTCACCGTGCCGGTGACGCTTCCTGAAGACGTCACTTCCGCATTGGAAAGCGGTTGACAGCCGGTACAGACTAGAGCTGATAGAGTCTGATAGACTAGTTTTAACTGAAAATAATGAATTCAACATAATCTCAGGTCATTTGCGCTGTTTACACGGAAGTAGTGATTTGGGGGAAGTCGGCTGCTTTCACAGACATGTGGGTTTTCGGTTACGGGTCGCTCATTTGGAAAGTTGACTTTCCGTTCGAGGAGAAACGTGTCGGTTTCGTTAAAGGTTTCAGTCGCCGGTTCTGGCAGGGAAGCACAGATCACCGCGGAATTCCCGGAAAGGTAACTAACACACACACACACACACACACACACACACACACACCGTTACACACTGGCATAAAGTTGGCTTGACATTGGACATTGGAATATCTGCGATATTCGCAGATCTGCGCAAATTAAGGGACCGTCCCTAAAGTTAAAGTTAAATGACATTGGTATACACGTTTCTAACTTCAATAGCATTTGAAGGGCATGACTTAAAGTCATAAAACCAACTGTAAAGTGTTCATCTAGGTGTTGGGTATAATACACAGCTTTTAGATTTTTGGTATTTATTAAAATAAACTGTCAAATCATATCTAAACTTTGTGATGTTTTCATACCATATGGGTTCATACACAAAATATGCCATTATTTAAAGCTCAATAGCATTTGAAGGGAATGACTTCCAGTCACCAAACCAACTTTAAGGTGTTCCTGTAGGTGTTAGGTATGATGCACACCTTTTAGATTTTAGGTATTTATTAAAATAAACTATTAAATCATATGTAAATTTGCCATGTATTTCACTAGCAAATGGGCTGGTACATGGTGAAACAGTAAGGCTGAGCGTCGTTCTCCGCTGACTCTGCAAGCTGAACTTGGTTGGCTATGTCAGCAGACTCGGGCGTGAGCATAATGTTGTTGGTCGTGACATCTACCTCAGACACAAGTAAGTTTTGGGAGGCCATCTCTTGACCTCAGACTGGAACTGGGCGTAGGAGGTCACCTCGTTGTCCTGTAGCAGGAATTGACTTTGGAGGCCCTCTCGTGAACCTCGCACAGGAACTTGGCGTGCTCTTTGAGGTTCAGGTGTGGGGCGGTTTCTTCCGCATATCAGAGGATGACATGATATCCCCAGCCTGGCTTGAATGCGGAGCAATGGTTACTGCACAAGCTCAAGGCAGAGCCTGACGGGGGAGCGATGTTCCCTGTGAAGCTAGAGGGGGGAGCGACGCTCTCCGTGAGGCCAGAGGGAGGAGCGAAGTTCTCAGAGTCCATTTGGTAGTGAAATACATGGCAATATTTACATATGATTTCATAGTTTATTTAATTAAATATCAAAAAATCTAAAAAGGTGTGCATCATAGATGACACCTAAATGAACACCTTACAGTTGGTTTTATGACTGTAAGTCATTCCCTTCAAATGCTATTGAAGTTAGAAAATGTATACCAATGTAGTATGTAACTTTAGAGACGGTCCCTTAATTTGCATAGATCTGCGAATATCAAACGTCCAATGACAAGCAAACTGTATGCCAATCCTAAATACCTTACTGTTCATGTTAAGGATCATTTAAGTAAACAATAACTAGCGATAATAGTCTCACTATGTCATATAATGATAAGCATTTTATTTATTACTACACGTTATTTACTTTATAAAATGTTGTCTTCTTGTTTATGTCCAGCCTGGACGTGTGGTGACGTTAATTGAAGACCCCGAGGTAAATATACACTGTACAGCCAAAAGTATGTGTTCACCTCGCCATTAAACCCATATGCGCTTGTTGAACATCCCAGTCCGGATTTAGTCCCCCTTTACTGTTATAACCTCCACTCCTCTGGGAAGGCTTTCAACTAGATTTTAGAGCATAGCTGGCTGTGTGAATTTGTCCATTCAGCCTCAAGATCTTAGTGAGGTCAGGCACTGATGTCAGGCAATGAGACTTGGGGAGCAGTCATCATTCCAGTTCATCTCAAAAGGTCTTCATTGGGTCTGTCAGGGCTTTTCTCAGGCCACTAAAACTTTTCCAATTCTGACCTCAGCTTTGTGCACACAGGCATTGGAACAGGTTTAGGTCCCTTAGCTTCACTGAAGACAAATCTTCACACTTCAGTATACAAAGACATTCTAGACAATTGTGCTTTCAACTTTGTGGCAACAATTTGAAAAAGGCCCAAATATAGGTGTTCACATACTTTTGCCCATAATCTGAACTGAGGAAAACGGGGGAGTACTACACATATATCGAAGACTAAAGCTATACAATCTTGTCATTGTTGCTGTACAGGGCTGCGTTTGGGGTGTTGCTTACAAACTTCCATCAGGAAGGGAGGGAGAGGTGAAGGAGTATCTGGACTACAGAGAGAAAGGTGGATACAGAGTGATGACAGTTACATTTCATCCTAAAGGAGAGGAGCACAAGCCAATCCAGAACACACTGCTCTACATCGGGTCCTGCGACAACCCAAACTACCTCGGACCAGCGCCTCTGGAACTAATCGCACAGCAGATCCTCATGTCAGTTGGACCCAGTGGAAAAAACACAGAGTACTTATTTGAGCTGGCAGATGCTCTCAGGGAGCTGATGCCTGAAGATTCAGATGATCACCTGTTCTCCTTGGAGCGCCTGGTCAAGGAACTTCTACAGAAGACTGTGGATTGACACACTCATCACCACATGTGGGGTTTTCTCACAATGGAGATTCAACCACATACACACACATATGAGTAGCTCATATATGGAGTCTCACTAACTTAACTGAAGATTATTAAAACCTGATTATTTAATATTTGTTTCCTTGTTGTAACGTCAAATAACTGCCTGTTTAAGCTTGTATGGGTTTTTATGTATATTTACTAGGGCTGGGTAAAAAATATAGATTCTCCGATTTTCATCGATATTCAATTTAACCAAACAATATTTATCCGAATCGATTTTAAGGCGCGTGCTTTACTTGAGAGGATGTGACTATAACCTGTAGTTCGCCTCTCCTCCTGAACATCGCCATCTTTAATGTTTTGAATTTTGAAAACGATTTTATTTCTTTTTGTTAATGAATTTATTTGTTGCACATTTACCATGTTTTTACAGTAATGTGCAGTTTGTGTTTACCTGTGTGTGCATTGATGCACATATTTATAATTTCTTGTTACAATGTTTGTTACTCATTACTAATGTCAGTTACCAGTATTTATATTAAAACATGGATTCCATGTCTACAAAACTAATATTTTAAATGAAATATAAATCGATATTGAATCGAATTCGACATCGAATCCATATAAATAAGAATTGAATCGGTTGCAATACCCAGCCCTAATATTTATGCACCACGTAAATTACTTATAGTCACTCAAAAAGGGAAATAAGTGTCAGCAATTTTATAGGATGTGTGTAGCAGTGTGGTGGTGGGCCTAAGAGTTGAAAAGTTAGAAGATGCAATGATATATGACCACATGAACTGTACTCATAAATGAGACCAAAACATACTGATATGTAATAAAACATCTATAAAAGTAACAGCAAGTATGGCATTGACCATTTCGTCTATGCAAAATACTTAAGTTTTGAAGTTGGTAAGAACAGTACATGTACACTACAGAAAGAGCTACACTACCAGTCAAACGTTCAGACATACTCGTTCTTTATTTTATTTTTTTCCTCCACATTTTAGAATAATAATAAAGTCATCAAAACTCTGGAATAGCACAAATGGAACTATGGGAATTATGTGGTCATAAAAAATCCAAAATAAATCTAAGTAATTTAATATTTTAGCATCTTCAAAGTAGACACCCTTTTTGCATAGAATTTCAAATTGAGAGTTTCCTTTGCTGTATGCTTTGGATCGGTGTCCTGCTGGAAGTCCACCCTGTCTCATCTTCATCATCATCATCATCATCATCCTAGTGGATGGCAGCAGATTCGTCTCAAGAATCTTCCGGTTAAGGGCTCCATTCATCCTTCCTTCACTTATAAGAAGTCTGCCAGTACCATGTGATGAAAAACAGCTCACATCATGATGCTCCCACCTACAAACTTCACTTCACTGGTGTAGTGTTTTTATGGTGATGTGCAGTGCCTTTTCTTCTCCAAACATGGTGTGTAGTATGACAGCCAAAAAGTTCAATTTTGCTCTTGTCTGACCAGACTACACTCTCTCAGTATATCATAGGCTTGTCCAAATGAGTTGTAGCAAACTTTAAACGAGCTTCGACATACCTTTCCTTTAGTAATGGAGTCTTGCAGGATGAGCGTGAGCAGTGGAGTGCATTGCTTATTGTTTTCTCTGTGATGATGTTACCTGCTGCCTCCAAGTGTTTCTGGAGCTCTTTCTGAGTGGTCCTTGGCTCTTGGGCTACTCTTCTGACCATTCTTCTGACTCCCCGGTCAGAAATCTTCAGAGGAGCTTCTGTGCATGGCCGGTTGATGATGGAGTGATGTTACTTCCACTTGTGGATTATGGCCCCAATGGTGCTTACTGGAAGATTCAGAAGTTTTGAAATACGTCTGTATCCGATTCCATCAATATGTTTTGCAACAATAAGGTTCTGAAGGGTTTGAGAGCCATCATGAGATGTTTCTTGTGTGACACCTTGGTAATGAAAAGTCTTTTTTATAGACCATCAATTTACTAACCCAGCTGATATTAATTTGCACAGTTAGGAGGTATAATTATTTACGGATTTCAGCTGGTTCCTTGCCTTGCCGTGGAGAACTGCTTTTTCTTTATCGTGTTCAATTCTTTTTTCCTGTGTCGTTCCACTTTATTACACAACTTTATTTATGGACTTTAATGTTATTAATTCTTTGTATTTCCAGATTTCTTGAGTTAATACTGATATCTGGTAAAAATTTCATGTGAATAGCCTCATTGGAAATATATTTACTGAAAAAATGTTGACACATTCAATACTTATTTCCCCCACTGTAAAGTGGTAAAACTGGTAATACTTACAGGTCTTACAGCAGAAACTTGCATGGGAAGTGATAGAGTTACAAAATGACTATGTAACCAAAGAACAGATTGTGTTCCTTTTGTTAAAAACATTTATTGGCATATTCTTAAGTAAAACAAGCAAACAGTACATCTAAAAAAAAAAAAAAAAAAAAAAAAAAAAAAAAAAAAAAAAGGGAACAAAAAAAAATTAAAATGCTGCAGTTTTGGCACTAAGCTACACAGTGTTGCCAGTATGGATGTTCCATAATGCAGAACAGGACTATCCATGGTTCACTCCCAGCTGGACTTGAAAGGGTATAATGTAAAGATCTTGATGGTTATGTAAATTAACATGTCAGAGGACTGCCACTGCTATTAAATCAGTCTGGTTTGGAGTACAGGGTGAAACAAGAAAAAAAAAAAAAGAAAAGAAAAAAAAAGTCTGTATGTATAAATGGAGAATGCTGTGAGGATCCCCAGTCACATGCCAAATAAATAACATCATTAAACTATGAACATGCACACACCCCAACATGCACATGCACATCAAATGTTTTCAGCTCGCACGTGATTCCTCTCACTCATAACTGGTGCTTCTTTTTAATTCTAGCAGAAATTTTCTTTTCCTGTAGACTTAACGTGTAAATCTATTACGCATGGATATGTGCAAATGTACAGTGTGTGTGTGTGTGTGTGTGTGTGTGTGTGTGTGTGTGTGTGATGTTACATAACACCATGTGTGTATATATATATATATATATATATATATATATATATATATATATATATATATATATATATATATATATATATATATATATTTTTTTTTTATACACATATATACACACACACACACACACACACACACACACACACAAATATAAATACAAGAATGAGTCAAAAATAATGTTGGCATGTGAACTGAGGTTTATGCAAGAATTGTGAGTCAGAACCTCATCAGACCGTATAGAGCTACTGGTCATCAATCACATACTACAGTAACACAAAACGGTATGTCCGTTATGCGGTGGTGCTGGTTTACAAAGGGCCTCGGATTCACCATACCATTTGGTAGAGGATCTCAAGAGCTCTCTCAGTGGCCACCTTTAGACTTAGATTTACTGTTCACATGATATTTCCTGGCCACAATTTAAAGAATGGTACTCAGAATCACGCTCCTGAACTGACTCCATCAGGCACCTAGCAAAGCAACACTAGTAACTCCTGACCTGAAGCGGTTTTTTAACGTACTGTCGATGTCAGCTACAAATCAAATCTCTACGAATGTAAATACATAAAAGTGGGCCAAGATTTTATGAACAGCTTTCTGTGGAGTCATGCTGGCTACTTCAGTGGAAAGAAATGTGAGACCAAAGTGGTAGATTGCGACAGACCTACATACAAACGTCCTTCAAAATACTAAGATGCTGAGGACAACTCTCTCGGTCAGCGATTTTCACAAAATTCTCAAGGAAAGTTGGATTGATTTTGTAGTACCATGACTGTACACGCTGATATTATGGGTAGAAAGATTCATACTGTCATGGCGGGGGGGGGGGGGGGGGGGGGGGGGGGGGGGGGTTGGGGGTGTGTGTGACGTGTAATGAAATCAGACATGGGCCACTTTTAACTGCGGTGTGAATGTAGACATAATTAAAGGAGAAAACTGATTTCCTAACAGCGCCGTATCTGGACCTGTCCTCACATCTTCTGAAGAGACCAGATAAAAATGGCTGCAAGAACTGCACGAGTGGGAGATCAGATCCACAGGCAGTCGGTCCTTGATCGCACATTCATGTCCACACGTACAGGAAAAAAAAATCTGTACAATAATATTACAGACTGCAGGCCGTTTATCCCTGCACAGATAAACCTTAAATATTAAGTATAGTAAAAATGCAAAATGTGGGTTGAATACATACAGTACATAACCAATTTCCCCCTGCCTCACCTCCCCAAATTCAGGTTATTGCTTCACTCTGCTTTTCCATCATTATACTTGTTCTTATCACGTGTCCTCTTAATATCTGCTTTCTTAACCACAAACAGTGAAGTACGCCCAAGTTTTAAAAAAAAACAAAAAGAAACAACAACAAAAAAAAATCTCAAAAAAAAAAAAAAAAAAACCCACTCCAAAAAGACCTGTTTCACCTGTCTAGGCATAGTAGCATGGTGACACGAGTAGGTCTGTGAGCACCACTAGCTGGTCGTCTGTGAACTGCTGCTTGTGCTCCAGCCAGTTGTCATGGTGAGTCCGGCGGAAATTAGACAAAGTCTTTTTCACCGTCATCTAAAACAAGTTAAAACGGACAATAATTTGAGGATTAATAAAAGCTAAGAGAGAGCTTCAGAAAAGACAGGACAGAAGTGAGATTTAATAATGTAGTCCACCTCAATTGGTTGCGTGTCATTGAGGTGGGCACTGAGGTCCATGAGCAACTGGGGCATCCAGGTGGGCACATCATAAGGGCTGGACAGAACGCAGGCACTGAGACCCAGCACTCCGGCATGGCGCCGCACTAGATCTGGACACGCACATTCAACACAATCTGTACACGTGTACACCATGTGTTTACTGGTATATCACTCGTTACAGTACTATCAAAGTGAGTGCCTTACCAATGGAGGGGATGGTGTCCACAACAAAGCCCAAGTCTCTCTTCCTCTTCTTAGGTAGTCTGGTTTTGCATAGAGCCTCAAAATGAGTCTGCATGGAGGTGTCCATGGTCAAGAAGTTACACTGCAAGAAACCACTCAGAGTAGTTGCTGCCATCTCCCTCACCTGGGAAGAATAACATTCGCATCGTTCCACTTCCATTTGCTTTATTGAGTATTAAGTAGCACAGAGTAGGGTGTACCTCTAACTGCTCATCCTCCAGTAGCCTGATGACAAGTGCTTGCACACTTTGGACAGCCTGTTCATTGCTCAGCATTGTGAACAGGTTGTAGAATACCATTATTTGTAGATACGTCAGCACAGAATAGCGGGCATGCCACGAGCTGCTCCCTGCAATCTGACAAGTACACAACTTAGTACCTACAGCAAAAAACTTACAACCGAACAAGACTGAATACAGTTCAGGATTAACAGATTAACAAATAGAAATAAAATTGAACTGAAGTGAACAGATCAGCTGGGGCTCATTAGGCCACCCCTTCAATCAGCGTCAACTCACTTCGTTCAGTACTTTGAGTACCAGAGGAATCTGCTCTGGATAGAGGAGACCCTGGGACATGAGAGACAAGCAGGTCTTTGCATCCCTTTTCAGTTCATCATAGCTGTCGTCGTTCTCTACAGGAGCAATCTGTACACATGTAGATATAGAAAATGGAAAAAAGACTACACTGAGAAAGACAGAATGAAGATGTGCCAATTATATGTGATGTACTGTGTTTTTCAATGAGCACAATATTGTTCAAAATACTGTTGTTATTACCTCATGGTACTTACAAGTTAAATGCACACCTCTCATAGCTGACATTTTCTTTATTGCTTTGATAACACATGTAAACGTAGCTTATCAGAAGTCATTGCTATGGATAAATTTAGCTTACTCTTATGCACAATTGGAATTATTATTTTTTTTAAATTTTCATTTCATCACTGGCAACCATTTTTTTAAAAAACCTTTTATTAAAATCTGTTTTTGCTTCCATCTTATTGACAGGGTAGAAAGGAATGCCATCTCCCTCACCCAGAGAACAATGCAAATTATACAGGCCCACCTTTGGTTACACGTTTATGGTTGGTTGGTGGGGGTATTTCTCAAAATAGCAAATGATATCGAATTGTTTAAAACTTGAACAAAGCTGGTGCACTTAATACATCTGTGCCAGTGACACATACATACTACACATATGTGTAAATGAATAAAAAATTTGGAGTCAAGCCATCCTTTTAAAGTGAATATGGATAAAACCGAGATCATTATTATTGGATATATATATCCTTCCAACATTGACTGTACATTCATTAAACCATCCAGTATTGTAAAAAATTTAGGCATCAACTTTGATCCCTCCTTCACTTTTGAAGATCATAAATTCCGTCTCTAAAATTGGATTCTTTCATCTTTGCCACATTGCTTGCGTCCGTCCCTTCATTAGCCTCAAAGACGCTGAAACACTGGTTCATGCATGTACACCACCCGTCAAAAGTTTAGACACACTCATTCTTTATTTTTATTTTCCACCCACACATTTTATAATAATAATAATAATAATAAAAAAAGTCATCAAAACTCTGAAATAACACACATGGAACTATGGGAATTGTGTTGTCATAAAAAAAATTTAAAAAAAATAAAATAAAATTTTTTTTTCCCAAATAATATTTTAGCATCTTCAAAGTAGCCACCGTTTTTGCCTAGAATTTTCAGAAATGTATTCTCTGCATTTTATCAACCAATTTCTTGAGGAATCCCCCTGGGATGCTTTAATAAACAGTATTAAAGGAGTTCCCACCAATGCTGGACACTTACTGGTCGCTTTTTGGTCTATTTCGCTCCAAGCCATCCCTTATGATTTTTTTTTTGTAAATAAAACCTTAGTTTTCTAATGAAGTGCTTGTCGGGACAATTATATTTTTGTCTACAACACCGATTGCAAACATTTCAGTCAAGTGTCTCCAAACATTTGACAGGTAGTGTTTATCCTCACGTCTTGACTACTGCAATGTTCTCTTCATCGGGTTGGCTGCTAATTCTATTGCTAAGTCGCAATATATTCAAAACTCTGCCACTACAATTATTACACATACTACGCGCTCAGCCAACATTACTCCAATCCTGTCTGAACTTCCTTGGTTACCGGTTTTGTTTTGCATTAAATTTAAATGTAAGCAGGATTATTTCATATCACCTCACAATTTGGCACCTCACAATCAGTGAACTGCTTCTCCCCTACAACCAGCCCCATTTGCTCAGGTCCAGATTACTCTGTCCCTAGATTTCGTCTCTCTACCATGGGTGGCAGGTCTTTCAGTGTAGTAGCATCCAAGATTTGGAATTCACTCCCTCTGACTCTTCACAGCATCACATCCCATCTCAGAGTTTAAATCCTAACTTATTTGTTTTCTCTGTGTTATTTGTCCTATTGTGATGCTATGTATTTCACTTTCAATGACTATTATCTGTACTGTGTTTTTCATTTTTTGTGTTTGTCCATGATTGTTCACTGCTTATGTATTACTGTATTGTATTAACATTGTAAAGTGTCCTTGAGCTCTGTAAAGGCACGATATAAATTTAACATATTATTATTGTTTATACTATAGTGTCAGTATCACCACTACTGCTCACTGAGAATGACAATGGTCCACCACCTGAATACAGTTACTCTATAGTGCTCCTTATTCATTGATTGATGGGATAGAGGGCAACTATGAGAAAGATTGATAGTATGAGACTGACCTTAAAAAGCAGAGGCAGCAGCTGGAGGTGCTGAACTACTGGAGTGGTGAAGGAGCGGCCAGCGCTGGCCATCAGCCACTTCAGTACGGTTTTGAGCAGTTTGATGGCCTGAGTTCTCTCGTCCTGCTCACCCACTCCATTTTCTTCCACTACATGGTTCTGGATCTCCTCCTCTCCTTCCAGCAGTGGTTTCAGGCAAGCAATGATCCTTTCTGTGAACTCAGTGATGTGAGGGGACTTTGTGGGTAGTGTGTTCGGCAGACTGACATCAATCATGAAAATGTACGTCAGCACACTGCAAGACCAGGGGAATAGGGGATGACATTAAAAGAGGGAAAAACAGTATTAAACAGAAGAAAAGTTCAGTAATTCAAAATCAGCACATAGGGGCAAGGAAATGCATTCTGTATCAGCAGAAGTCTTGGGAAATTCCTACGTATTAGTCAGCTCGCTCCGATCATATAACAGCTACCAACCTGGGAGAGAGAAGGCTATCGTGTGCTTCTTCAGAGTCACACAAAGCCAACAAACCACATGTTTTCTAATTGCTGCTCATGCTGTATTATGGGGTGGTGTAAAACACTCGGAGGAAAGTGCTATCTACCCCCTTCAGCATGCTCGAGCTAACAGATGCCCATGATTGACTAATGTCACTGTGACTGATAGTGGAGAGAGCGAGAGAGTATTCCAGCCCTCTCACCCAGAGAGCACAGCCAATTGTACTTACTTAAATCAGTTTCAGGGCAAAATACTAATTTAAAGATTAGCTATATCTGGTTGTCCTAACTGTGGGCATGGTCTCAGACTTTTTTTTGTTCTACGAGTTGAACACATCTCCAGATGACTGATACATATAGAGAACACATGTTCACATCAATGAAAGTGTATATCAAATATGTACATTTTGGACACACACACCCAGAGTCCTGGTCTGCCTCTTACCTGCCGATACGCTCTCGTACATTCTTGTACACCTGAGTGAGTTTGGGCTCCAAATAGGTCAGAAGCCTATGCAGCAGTTCCGGTACTCGCCACTCCTGCTGAGCCAGACCCCCCTGCAGCACATACAGATGACTGCATAGGGAGTGCAGGAAAGACAACCAAATTTGTTAATGACCTTTTGCACCAATAAAGATTTTGCAAGCCACTACATGATAACGTAAACCTCAGCAACTTGTACACTTTTCTGGCCCTAAGCTTCAGCATCTTGAATGTTGTAATATGAATATGCAAATATACTGTATAAATTACTGGACTGAGAAAAAGATCATGCCAAAGTTGTTTCAAAGTTTCTTTTTAAAGATGGCAGGTAAAGAGAATCTACTGTTTGCCAGTGGGGTACAGGAAAAGGTGTGTGGTCATGTGTAACATCAGTCAAATGTCCCTTTCTCTAATTCTTAACCACATTCACTGATGAAAGAAGCCTCTTTAGTAAAACTTAAAGTCCAGCTTGCAAAACTAAATAAGAGGTGAGTTGAGGTACCTCTAGATTATACAGATCGTTTTATCTTTATTCCAAATGAAGTTTGTATAGATTAGATTTATTGTAGTGCAAAGCTCAGACCGCAAATCCCTTCTTACCAGGCATCTACAAAGGATCCCCCTTCTCCACTAAGAGGACATTCCATCAGCATCTCCAGCAGCCAGTGAAGCTTCCGTGGGTCCCTGCTCTCCTACAAGGCCAGACAACAGTGGTTAACCCTACTTCAACACTACAATAAGTCGCCATACATCAAAAATTTAGCAGTGGGTAATGGATAGGGAGAACATACACAGGCAGTAGCTACACATGTGCCCCAGTCAGTGTAGGTCTCCACTGTGATGTTGGATAGTGCTCTTCGCATCAAAGGATTCAGGAATTGCCAGAGGGCCTCCACCTGCGCTCGAGAAGGAGGAAATGAGAAAGCATGACATAGAAAGAAAGCATGACAGAGAAAAATAATGATGACATTGTTTTTACATTAAGTTTTAATGTCATTGTTTAATCCCACACCTGACTAAAGCTCCAGTGCTTGCTGCCTCTCACTAAGCCAGCAATGATCTCAGCCACACACCGTTGTGTACTCTCGTGGGAATCGCCAGCCAAACGCTCCATGTGAGGTTTAAGCACTGGCAGGAAGGCATTACTGTAGTTCCTGAATAGACCCTGTACAGTACATCAGATAGCAATAAGCTTGAAATGTACTCTATCGGTCAAAAGTTTGGACACACTTGACTGAAATGTTTCTCATGATCTTAAAAACCTTTTGATTTGAAGGTGTATGATTAAAATATTAGAAATCGGTGTTATAGACAAAAATATAATTATGCCAATATATTTCTCTTTCATTAGAAAATATTTACAAAAAATTATTATTTTTTTTAAATGGTAGACTTGGCACAAGATATTCTGAAAAGCAGCCAATAAGTGTCGAGCATAGGTGGGAACCCCTTTAATACTGTTTAAAAAGTATCTCAGGCGATTCCTCAAGAAATTGGTTGAGAAAATGCCAAGAATACATTTCTGGAAATTCTAAGCAAAAAGATGCTAAAATATAAAATTATTTTGGATTTTTTTTAAATCACATACATAACATAATTCCCATAGTTCCATGTGTATTACTCCAGAATTTTGATTATTTTATTTTAAAAAAATTATCCAAAATTTAGAAGACTAATAAAGTCAAGAATGAGTGTGTCTAAACTTTTGACCGGTAGTGTATGCCCAACCTACTGACTTAAAAGTACATTAACTTTGTCCAATTGTGAAATAGAACACCAAACAGACTTTGCAGTTTGGTATTTGAGCTTGTACCTTAAAGAGGCAAAAGCGACGTGGGTTGAATTTGTCTTTTCCCTTGCGGTCCTCGAGTGACAAGAACTCAATGAGCTGATTGATGAATATGGAGTTAGAGAAATGGTCATAGATGATTCGTTCACTCTGCAATTGGAAAAAAAAAATTTTTTTTGTTAAAGCCTGTGAGGAGAGTTGTACTCAAATTTTCCAGTTGGAATTAATACCATCTGACAGAGACCATGTGTGTACCTCATTCATTTCCTCTAGCCTGAGGTCTTTCAGCTGCTGCTCCACAGGAGCATATACCATCAACTTCCTACAGAAAATAAGAGTGAGGAAAAAGTGTAAAGGTTAAGTTCAGACTCAGTGTGGTACATACACTGGTTAGGGTAAGATATAGTTGCTGAGATGTGCATACTTTGGCCAACAGTAGTAACCCCAGTGGGTCTTCTCCACAAAGCGGAAATTGTCCCAATCCTGCTGAGTGCGAGGTAAGCTATCAGCATGATACTGAAGCCAGTCATTTCCTGGCCTGTCTCCAGCTACAAGCTCCTTTGGCTCAATCACCCCACCTACAACAAAACACTAGTGCCATTAGCCTACTTCCTGTAGAGGTATGGATCAACACCTGTATATGAGGCAGGAATGGATATATTGTAATCCTTGCCACCTGGCAAAAGCAGAATATGTGTGTGAGAGTATCAGATTTCCCTATTTGTTATTACCCAGCAGACAAACAAGTGAGTAAATTGCTGAGGTGTTGGGTTTTTTTAACTCCTGTCCATCAACTATAAGGAAAAACACATGCTGCCTTTTGACTGATAAAATATGCTTTTATCGTTTGATAAGTATTTTTTTAAATTTTTTTTTTTAACATTACATGGTCCAACCAAAAAAAAAAAACCTTGGCTGTGCAAGCAGATTAGAGCGTTCACTTGCCTGTGACCAAGCTAATGTATTTGTGATTTTTTCCCCACCCCTGTGAGAAATATACATGACAGTCATGGTTCTTCAGCCTAAATAGTGTTTACTCACTGATGTCACTGGGTGTGATGGCCACTTTCACACGGGGCCTCTTCAGCTGCTTGAGGATTCCTGCTACAGCAGATATCGCCACCTACAGGAGAAAGAAAATACAAGAACTTGTCAAAAGCACGTAAACATGACTACAGAAAAAAATTGTGCCAAAATGAGCTGCCTATGCCAGCCACCTTGCGCACAACAAGTGCGTCATGATTGAGACTCTGGACAAAAAAGCACACAGCTGGGGCAGGAAGAGGACGGTCATCTCTCAGCAGCAGAGACAGGAAGCCAATAGCCATGTGCTCAAACTTCCATGGCCTTTGAAGAGATGTAGGACACACATTTAAACACATTCATCATGCACATGCATGGAACACTGATATTAAATATATGATTAATGACTGGGGACTAAAACTGCATGGAACTTACAGGTCTCTGTCACTGAGGCATTCTAATAGATCATGAATCAGCTTTTCGTAACTCCTGCACAGAATTAATAGTCATCAAAGAAATTAACAGGGCACCACTAATGTACTTTTTATATGAACTGCATGTTTACGTATGCGAGTGTGTGAGTGAGTGAGAGAGAGCACTAACCGCACAGCCTGCAGATTTCTGGCCCGCTCAAAGGCAAGTCCCTGCTCGAGCTCCTGTTCAGATGGAGGACCCATGTGAGCAACAGGGCTACTTGACTCTGTGATCTTGCGGCCAATTTCCAGGGTGCTCTGGGGCACCTGCACACCCACACACACACACACACACGCACACACACACACCACACAAGCACACAATCTATTTGATCTACACCTGAAGCAGGGCACTCCAAAGCACAACATGATAAATCACTTTCTCAACATACTGCTTATTTTAGGAACTGAGTTGGGCAGAGGGGTGTAGCTGCTTACAGTGAAGTCAATGCCAATTGTCTCATATTGGCGATGGATTTTATCTGCAAGGTCATCAAAAAGCCTGACAATGGAGGGTTTCTCCAGGGACATGGCAGGACTGAGGCCTGAGCGTACTATGGCTGGCCATGTCAGAGCAATGCAGTCCCAGTCATGCAGGTTAGCCAGACAAACACCTCCATGATTCCCCAACAAACAGTACAGAGCACCCTGTAGTGGCAGAGAAGCAAAAGCTATTACATAATGACATAATTACAGTTAATTATCTATGTACTACATTATCACAACAATGGCTATCCGTTTCACTTAGAATTGAGTTCAAAATCCTCTTATTGGTTTTTAAAACTCTTAATGGTTTAGCACATTCATACATCTCTGAATGACCAAACAAATGCCAGCTAACTGAAAATTTTTCAAGAAAAAAAAACTGGTGAAGTGACCTGCACAATCGTCTACTTCTGCACAAATACTTTTAACCCAACACAGATCCTGAGCTTATCCTTAAATGATATCCAAGTGTATGCCTACACCATCGCAAAGAAATCTGTACTACTCATGAAAAATGTATAGTTCAGGGTTTCTCTGTACCTTGAACTGCTGCTGGGTGACATTCGTCGGGGCTGGCTCCAGCAGCTCCAGCACTCGAGGAGTGATGTCTCGACAGCAGAAGTTATAAGTTCCCAGAGCAGTGAACAAAACACTCTGAGCCTTACTCCGGACCTGGTGGCAAACTGGGCATTTAGAACAGTCATGTATGTAAAAATGGTTAATACAACCAGAATGTTTAGGAACTCCAGTGTACCTGACTGTAGGTGCTGGTGGACAGACGCAGAAGGTCTCTGAGAAGATCCTGGTGAACAGTTTTGTATTCACAGCCATCCGCTAGAAGTTTACGCATCTGCCAGTGGAAAATCTCATTAAAACTACACACTCAATGAACATTTTTCTCACGTTAGGCAAAGCAGGTTTGTTCTGTTCATATAACGCATTTCATTCATACAAGACAAGGAAGATGAATTAATAAAAATATATAAAAATGTAGATAAATACATGTAGAATATTAAACAAAAAAAAAAAAAAAAAAAAAAATATATATATATATATATATATATATATATATATATATATATATATATATATATATATATATATATATATATATGTAACACTAAGGGGATCTAAAAAAAATAAGTGAATTTAAAAGGGATGTATATTAGAAACACAACAGTATATAAATGAGTGCAGTGCATAGCCTAGAACTGAATCAAGGTTACACAGCACGGAAATGCTTTCAGTTAATAACTTGCATTTGACTGATACCTCATGTTGCAGAAGCACTCGGTCTACGAGTAGGGCTCGTATGTGTTGCTTCTTTCCATGCAGCTAGAATACAAAAGCAATATTTCAAATATAAAATGTACCGTATCAACAATTTTAACACAAATAACCCAATAACACGAAGACTTTGCTGTGCCTAGAATTAGAAAGCATTTTCCATGCTATACGAAAAACAAAACTCACTCGGTTCTCCATAGATTTCTTAACCAAAGTGAAACTCTTCCAACGAGAGTCAAACTCGTGCTTGTGGGAGCCTTTAAAATGCATGAGGTCATTAATAATCTGAGAGACAAAAGGGAAGACAAAAATAAACAAATATTCTTATGTAAATGTTTACAAAAGGTAATTCAATTAACAGATACAACAGGCATAACTGCTAATGTTCACCTTGATGATGGCAAAGAGGGACTTTGTGTCATCCTCTGATTGTTCCAGAATATAATCTAGGTGGGGAACGAAAAAAGAATTTTTTTTTAGTAGAAGAGCAGGTGTAGAGTAGGGCGGAGCTGGAGAAGTTACAGCCCAATCTAAAGTATTGGAATGGAAAGGCCAATTCTTATGTTTTTGTTATACACGGAAGACATTTGGGTTTGAGGTCAAGTAATCATAAATGTTGGAATGTGTGACGACAGGTGTTTTTTGTTGTGTCCTGTTGATTGACTGGTAGATTAACGTCTACCAAAATGATATAAAGTGTGGATGATTAAAAGACATGCTCTCTATCCAAAACATACAAGTACATCGGTCAAGCATGGTGGAGGTAGTGTCATGGCTTGCTCTTGCATGCACGCTTGTAGAACAGACTCACTAATCTTTATTGATGACTTATGATGGTAGCAGCAAAATGAATTCAGAAGTCTACATAAACATACTGTCTCACAATTTACAGAGATGTGCATCCAATGTAATTGGGAGGAACTGCATCTTGCAGTAAGACAACGAAAACACACTGCCAACACAACAAAGAACTTTAATGAGGGGGAAAAAGTGGAAGGTCTTTGACTGGACAAGTCAATCACCAGACCTTAACCAAATTGAGCATGCATTTCACGTCATGAAGAGGAGACTGAAGGGAGAAACCCCAAAACAAACAACAACTGGAAGAAACTGCAGTACAAGTCTGGAAAAGCATAATAAACACAAAAGAAGAATGCAACAGTTTGGTGATGTCAGTGGGTCACCAGATTGATGCAGTTATTGCAAACAAGGGATATGCAACCAAATATTAAGTATTATTTACTTTAAAACCATTGTTCATATACTTTTGCTCATCTAAAAATGGGTGGTCTGCCACCAAAGGTGCCATGTTCTGATCGATCTATTGATCTCAAACCAAGATGTCTTCAACCGTTTTTTTTGTTTTGATAAAGCACTCACGTAGAAGCTGTCTCATGACTTTACAGATAGCCTCTCTGTAGTTCTCTCTGGACTCATCTGTGGGAATACCATCAGAGAATAGATTTATACCTTTGTACTGAAGGACCGGGACTTAATGATAAAAGGTTGTCCAATGACAATCATAAAATTGTGGCTTAGGAAGTTGAATGTCAATTTACAGAGAAGTATCATTAAGGCTTACCATACTCAACCCCAATATAGCGCTTTGTCTCCTCCAGACTAACCATGCTATGAACGCTGTGATGGTAAAGACATATTAGTAGATATAAAAACTTACATAAACCTAAATTTTCTGCTCTATGTAGTGCAAAATATCTTACATGTACATGTAATATGAGTATTTTCTTACAGGGTCGTAATAGGAGGTCCACCCAGAGGGGGAAACATGCAGCCAGCCCCCAGCAAGCAGTGCTGCACAATTGACAGGCTCTGTAGAACATCATCCCTGTGTGAAAAGGTCGACATATCATTCACAACAAATTGTGAACACAGAACTTTTAGTTCATATAGAATCAGCCATGATTTCAGAAGAAAATTTAATTGTTTTGTGCGAGCTAGTACATGCAACAACAATGTCCCTGTCTTAAGTTTTATATGCATGTGTTCATATTACCAACACATCATTAAATTTATCAGACCATATAAAGACAGCAGCCACAAATGCATTCCACAGGAATCTAAGTATCTATTCATTTCTCTTTGACCCATGGCGTCTGACCTGCTCATGTTCTGCTCGCCCTGGGCATATCTCTGCAGGCGTTGCAGCTCTGGCTGGAGCAGAAGGTCTAAAATATAGAAGATAAAGGCTTTCTCCTCTGCGCTGGCCACGTGCCAACAGATCTGCAGGTTCCACAGGTCGCCTGGACGGCCCCAGTCCTATAGAAGCAAGTGAAAGGAATAAAGCATTACAAAAACCATGGTTCTTTCATGTCTGCCCTGTAAACATTTCCCCAATCAGGACGATTTAATAAACACACCAGGTTTATTGTAGTTACAATTGTCACATCTGCTAGTATCTGAAATATCATTTGGCTTTGGAAAACCATAAGGTCAATGAAACATCTTTTTCTTTGCATGTGATACCCTCACAGATATTTTGCCCTGAATATCACACCAATACATGGTTCTTCCCCAAACTGTTGCCACAAAGTTGGAAGCACCCAATTGTATAGGATGTCTTTGTATGCTGTAGCATTACAGTTTCTCTTCACTGGAACACGGGAGGCCCAAACTTGATCCAGCATGATGATGCCCCTATGCACATGAAAACATGGTTTGCCAAGATTGGAGTGGAAGAATTCCAGTGTCCTGCACAGAGCCCTGACCTCAACCCCACTGACCACATTTGCGATGAGCTGGAATGCTGACTGTGCCCCAGGCCCCCTCACCTGGCATCAGCATCTAAATTTTATCATGTACTTGTGTCCAAATCTGGAATGTGATGTTCATAAAGCAGATATGGGTGTGATGGTTAGGCGTACACAAACGTTTGACCGTATATTATATTTTTAGAAGAAAGAAAAAACACATGTCTTCAGAATAAGATCAAAGGTAATCCTAAGGATTTGGCAACCTTTGAGCTTAAGCGATCATTGTCTTTAACACCTGCTGAAATGTTTCTTTCTTTAATAATGGTCCATAGATAATGTCAAAATGTTCCCTTTTGTAATAGTTTGTATTATATATTTTTTTGTTTTATTTGATTAGCATTCCCTGTTTTTATTGTGTTGCTATTATTTATTTCTGTTTTTATATTTAAATGCATATTGAAAAGTTGTACAATAAAATATTGGACAAAATAATAACTCTAGTCCTTTTTATTCATTAGTATGCTAGAAATACTCTAAAAAACATACTTTAAACAGGAAGTAAGCTATTAAAGAAAAACTATTTCAGGCATTTGACCTTGCTGTAACCTTGACCCTTTTGATCAATTCCCAAACGTAATCAGTTCACCCACTTGTAACAATGATAATTCCATATAAATCCTACCAAAACTCTACTGCTCTTTCTTGGGCTATCGTACCACCAATCATCTCAGACGGACGGACAACCTGAAAACATAACCCCTGTTCTTCTTCTTCTTACAACAGTACCTTAATGGGTAGATACTCGCTCAGTGGTCTGTTAAAGCCGCCAGGCACACTGCAGTAGTCTGTGGGGTAGGTGAGAGCCATGGAGCGCAGGACGTGATGCAGCAGGTTGCAGGCCAGACTGTAGCCCTGCTTACAGCGCAGCCGCAGGGTCAGCTGCATTATCTGCACCAACTGTGTACGGTATGGCAGCAGCTTTTCTCCATCCACACGGGTTACCTAGGTGACAAGAGGAAATAGACACTTTTCATTCTAACTTTGGATGTCATATTGGTTTTAGTTTTATAGACATCAGGCTTCCACACCTCAGAAAGCAGCTGAAGGTTCCACAGCAGCTCCTTATCCAGCTCCTCTTCATTCAAAACATCCTCATCTAGAAAACAAAACAAAATAAACCTTTACTGCACAGTTGCTCCTCCACACACAGGAAATGGGACAAAGCTTAGACTGATCTGCTGTACATACTAGCAGTGATGTGACTTATAGCACTGCAGCAGTGGGGCACAAACAGTTTGAGACACTCAGCCGGATGACACTAAGTGAGAGAGTTGAAATAAAGGTGAAAGTGTTAAACTGCTATTGTATGCACTAATTTCCTTGAACTATATACAGGTCTGGACTCATACCTTAGCTGCTGCTCTGCACATGTCTGCTACCATTCGACCTGATACACGTGTCTCAAAGATGTTGGTAGTGGCAAAGTTAAAGACTTTCTCAAGAGCCACCTGTTTAAAAATACAACCAACAAAACACACAAAAGTTAGAATGTAATTGCAAGGAAAGCAGGAAACATGTCCATGTACAAAGTTTAAACATGACTAAAGACCACTGAGACAGTGACCATGAGGTAGGTGAACACAGACCTTGAATATTTCCATGGAACACTGAGTGAGGATGGTGCTGAAGGTGGAGGACAGGCCGAGCTCCACTAGGCTCTCCAGGTGAGTCATTTTTTCCGTCTCTGTCTCTTCTCGTGTCTGCTCTAGAGTACTGCTCTCAATCAGTGCAAAGCACCTGCATACACCAGTAAATGTCACATTTTTGATACACAAAAACACCATATAAATGATGGCATATTGCGTTTTTTAAAATAGGCACACAACAAGATATTTTAAACAAAGGAAAAATATCATGTGGAATTAGAGCTCCCACACAATTACTTAGTTACCTATCCATAAACTGCAAGACAAAGTCCTCAAACTCAGCTGAGGCTGAACACAACTCTCTCTCTGTCTAGAGAAGAAATACATTTAATTATAATTAATGCTTTTTCAGTAACTAGAACATATTTTAAGTGTACTGTAAGGGACAGAGGTCAACCATTTGATCAGTTTTGCAGATTAATCGGCCGATAACCAATTGCTGGAAGTATCGGCAAAAGTCCACAACCATATTTTTTTCCCTGGTTGGGAACGGCTGAGAAAGGTCTGCTGTCATTATACTGTATGAAAGCGGCCTCTAGAGGCGAAATAAAAACTATCAATGACAAATTTTGATGCGCTATTTTAAGTTTTTTTTAAAATTCATTTTCAATGTCTCTATTTGTTTGATTATTTATGTATTATTAATATTTATTTCATTTAAAAAAGTACAATACATTTACATGATACAGTCAGTACTGTTTATTTTGTAAAAAGTTATTTATTTTGAGTGTTAATTTTTAAAATTGATGAAAACATATCAGTTGATTAATCGGTCATCAGCAGGTACTGCCCAACTTAAGTTATTGCAATCGGTAAAATCCACTACCGGTCAACCTCTAGTAATGAACACAACAAACACTAGTGACCCTCACCTCTGTCAAGTCATTCAGCTCATGGAGGGCAGACGAGCAGTCCACCAAAGGCACAAGGGTAGTAAAGGTAGCAATGAATTGGAATGTTATCTAAAATATAGAGGAAAAAGTTAAGAGCAGTTATTGTGTTGACAGCTCAGTAATATCCAATCAACAAAGGTGTCAGTGAAAGCTCAGTTTCCAGGTATGACGTCCACATGACACTTTCAAAACATTATACACGTCTTGGTCACACAGAACTGGCAGCTGTGAAGTCTGTGGCAAACGCTATGCTAGAAGCATTTTAAGGAGCAGTTGTTGCTCTGAACTTCCAGTTGTTTTGATATTTACTAAGGGCTATATGAGGTTCCACATGTACAAGTTATTTTAGGATCTGTAAACACACCATGCACTTGCTGAAATCGTTGGGGTCTACGCCAGGCAGGGCCCTCATTAACAGTGGCAACACATGAGCAGGGCCTTCTGGGTAGTGTTTCCCACCACTGAGCAGGCTGCGAGCCATGCCGATCATACAGCTGAGAGTGGCTGTCAGCTGGTGTGGTTCTGTTAAGGTCTCCATGGCAGGGTAAGTCCTGCAGGGGGCAAACAAACAAACACACACCCACACACGTCATACTCTTGGCTAATCGTTAATCTGGTGGAATTTAATCTGTGTATTCTTAGCTAGACTTTGAAAACATTTCAGAAAGGATCTTTATAACTGAATAATAATTCCCAGGTGGCCACAGAGGAAGCTAGATCAAGGTAAGGCACTCACTTTTCCAGTACAGGAGGAATGACCAGCTCAGGTCTCATCAGAGCTAGATTCTGCAGTGCTTGGGCTGCATCCATGCTGCCTGTCTTACTGAAAATGGCCATCAGAACTGGCTGCTTCATGCTCTCCACAAACTCTGTGATGTTGTCATCAGTAAGACGATGGCTGGAGGGTATTGGCGTGATCCAGCAAGGTTTCTTGTAGCGCTCGCGATGCAGCCGTCTCACCACACTTGCTGGCAAACGCTGCAGAAGCTTCATCAGCTTCATCTGCACTCAGAGCACACAAATGCATAGTCCAAAAAGACACATCAGACTGCAGGGAGGAATAAGACAGAAAGGGTCATGATAACACACAGATATACAGATAAGAAACAAAAACAAAAAAAGCATATTGTAACAAAAAATAATGGCAGAGAGTGTGTTGCATTTTAGAGTGCTATTTGCTCATCAAACCATAAGACCTGCACCATTAATCACACCACTATAAAGTAATGCACAGTCTCTGCTCACAATAATTAAAAGCCTTATAAAAAATTCCTTCAGACTTCAGAATGACAATACACTATATAAAATTAATATAATGGCATGCATGCTAATGTGCAAGGTAAAACAAAATGATCTCTATCTAACCCCTATCACCCATATGAAAAACATAAAATCTGGATGTGTCACCTTTAGCAGCAATAACTGCAACCAAACACTTCCTATAACTGTTGATAAGTATTTCACTTACTTAGGACTAGAACTTACTCCTATGCTTTGGATTGTCTTGCTGCATAATCCAGTTGCGCTTGAGTTTCAACTTACAGACGGAAGACCTGACATACTACTTTAGGATTTTCTGTTAGAGAGCAGAATTCATGTTTCCCTCAATTATTACAAGTTGACCATTCCCTGAAGCAGTAAAGCATCCCACACCATCACACTTCCACCCCCATGCTTGACTGAAGGTATGATGTTCTTTTTGTGGAATTTTATGTTTGGTTTACGTCAGATGTAACGGGACCACTGTCTTCCAAAGAGTTCCACTTTCAACTCTTCAGTCCACAGAACATTCTCCCAAAAGGTTTGAGGATCATCAAGGTGTGTTTTGGCAAAATTCAGACGAGCCTTAAATGTTCTTCTTGGTTAGCAGCGGTTTTCACCTCGCCACAATTCCATGGATGCCATTTTTGCCCAGTGTCTTTCTGATAGTGGAGTCATGAACAGTGACCTTTATTGATGCAAGAGAGATCTGTAGTTCCTTTGATGTTGTCCTTGGCTCTTTTGTGACTTCCTTGATGAGTTGTTACTGTGCTCTTGGAGGAATATTTAAAGGTCGGCCACTTCTGGGAAGGTTCACTACTGTACTGTTTTTCCATTTGGAAATAATGGCGCTCACGGTGGTGAATAATGGCGCTCACCATTATGAATGCAGTTTCAGAGATTTTGGGAATTAGTAACCACGGGGGCAAATACATTTTCACACAGGCCCAGCTGGTATTGGATAACTTTCAATATATAACATTATCATTTAAAAAATGTATTTCATGTTTACTCAAGTTTCCTTTGTTTGAGCTTCGATTTTGTTTTAATTTCTGAAACTATTTAGGATGAGATGTACACAAAAACAGAAGAAATCAGGAAAATACTTTTTCACAACAGTGTACAATTTTTGTTTCATTTTGGTGACAACTGTATTGTACTTAGCCATGCCGATCACTAATTGTGATGGCACTAGAAACATCTAATGTAAGACTTGAATACACTTTCATTTTCTTTCAGACTTCACTTAAACTGAGCATGGAATCAGGTCAAATTTCTCACCAGCCAGCGGCCATTGTTGGAAGGGTGGTAGAAGGAGGCAATGCTGTTGAAGAGGCCATTGAGTTGCTTCTGGGCCTGGTTCTGAGCACCTCCCTAAAACAAGAGGGCAAAGGAAGAAGAAAATACTAATGTAAAAACATAACTATTTCTCTTCCACAATACATAGACAATAGACAGTCTGAACAATGACGCACAATACAATCCTGTGACTAACCAGCATGGCAGAGATCCAGAGGACAACATGGCCAATGTCATAAGAGTTGGTGAGGTACTTAGGAACCACCATCTGACTTGTGCCTACAGGCAAGTTGAAGCTTCGCAAAATTCTGGTGAATATCTACCCACAAAACACAAAACATTAGAACAAACCCTCACAACAATACAACAAGTCTAAAAATGTAATTGGATTTAATCTGAATTCACTTTAATACCTTGGGGATAAAAGGGTCCCAGTTTATATAGCCAATGTTGTCATTGGCCAAACGGGCAAAAAGATTCACAAGATTCTGATGCAAAAAAAAAAAAAAAAAGAGAGAGGGAAAAAAAAAAAAAAAAGAGAGTCAGTGTTGAAATTAACTTGCTGTTTTAAAACAATAGCTCAAATACTCACCCCCTCCCAGCTAGGCAGATTTTGTACAGAGACCCACAGACCCATCAGTTCATCAAACCATAACCTAAACACAAGAAAATACAACATGTTCCATACTTATTTCTTTTCTGGTATAGTTTAGATGAGCAATTTGTATTGGGATCACTAGAGCTAAAAATAGCAGCATTTTCCATAAAATCCAGCATGTTATTCTTTTTCAAATAATTTGAAAAATACTATATTAATAAAATACTATTAACATAATTTACAGTAGTGGGTATGGAACAATAAGAAGTCAAGTTCACAGAAGTCTGTAAGCCGAGAAACCTATGGTTATTATATGAGCACAATTTTAATTTTCTAGACTGTTAAATGAAAATGCATGCCCATCAATCTCAGTAAAAGATTAAGAGACTATAAAGGACTGTTACTTGAAGCCTTTGTGGTGCTGCTCTGGAGGAATGATGGTGGGGAGAAATAGCTCAAAGTAGCTGATGGCTTTCTGCATAGTGACATCAAATGGGCAAAGGAGCGGGCGCCACTCATCCAACATCTCCTGCGTGGCTGACTCAGGGAAATACCTACATACACAGAGCATGCCAACTACATATAAATATAGACTTGTGTACATATACACAAGCCAAATAACTTTTATACTAGGTTTTTACACTAACTATTTCAAAACAAACATTAGACAAATAATGGAAATATTAGACAAATTAATGAAACACTGTGTTAAGAGACAGCTGTAATCATCTCCTAGTGCAGTGGTTCTCAAAGTTTTTGAGCCCCCCAAAGTAGTCAAATTGGCACAATTTATCCCCCCCACTAGGCTCTGCTGTATTAACTTTCTCAGCTAAGAGACTATGGCCTCTAAGTAAAAACGTATCCATTTTAAATAGTCTAAGGTTTTATCAGCATGTGGCTAACAGTACACTAGTATATCAACGGATGTCTCTGTTTGGTGTGTGTCTTAGTGTGCGGCGTATATTTGATATAATTTATTACTATTTCCCATTTTTATGTACATCATAGTTCAAAGGTTGACAATCCAATGTACATACATGTAAACATTTTTTGTTTTTTTTTTGTTTGTTTTTTTATATAATGGGGGGGCCACAGCCCCCAGTTTGAGAACAACTGTCTAAGTGAACACACCATTACTGGCTCACCCAACAATGCCTTGATTACATTACTCTTTCAACAGCAGAAGGAAAATCTGATTATCACATGGTGAACAAGTCAAACATTCATGGCTTTAAAAGGATAACATTACACTAGGACAGCTAACAAGGGATTTGTACTGTACTCACAATCGGCAACTCTTCACCAGTGTCTTCAGCACATTCTCCACAGAGCTACCGAGGGAGAAGTGGAAAGAAGTATGCAGGAAAATTCAGAAAATGGATTAATATAATTTGGAAATGACACTAAAACAACCGTTGAGAGACATTACAATAAAGACATAGGATGCAACAAGATTGCGTGCAAAGCAGCAACTACGATATTTTGTTCGAAATCTAATCTGAAAGGTTCCGAGCCACAAAGTTAACAAAAATTTCAAGAGGGATGCCAAAATTATGAGATTTATTTACATTTCATTTTGACAGTATATAATTAAGCTCTATAAGAAAGGATAAATGCCTACTAATCTGATCCTCCACTGACAATGAATCCTAAAATGACTTTACATTGCTAATTAAACCATACACTCCATTTACTGAAGATCACTTTCTTCAGTAAACTGTTTTGGAGAAGACATAGATCTTTTGCTACAGAGTGAATCAACATAGCTCAGTAACAGTTTGGTAAATATAGTATCTTCCATCATGTGCCTTATAGCATGTGATTTAATAGGTAATGTAAGTATAGTCAGGTCTGTTGATATCCTTCCCAAAACACACCTCATACCCCATTCAAAAAACACCAGGAGGCACACTCTGTACACTCATAATGCCAACATGACGAGGTGGAGGGGTTTAAAATAGAATGCTTACTGATACTAGACACCAAAGGGAAAACTGGCAAAATGAACGTGACCTTTTCCAGCAAGTAACATCACTGTATTTTACCAAGCAAAAATTTAAGCAGCATTTGAAGAAAAACAAAAACAAAAAACCATCAGCAGTGATTGAAGCGCCATTACCTCTCTTGTGCAGAAGGATTAGTGAGCATGGCTTTTTAAATGCATCACTAATCATTCAGATATTTGTCTGGCACAAGACCCATGAGACAGTGATGAGACAGAGGCTCAGTCAGCTTGTGTCAATGAGCAGAAAACAGCCATGAGATATCTGAGACAGGAATTACTGTTTGCTGCTATACCAAAAATGGTTCCAAACAGTGCTCTTTACATGAACACTTAGCAAGGCTGATCCAGGTTACAGTTTAATCTTAACATAAAATAACAATTTTGCCTAAATGTTTTAAAGTGACATCTTTAGTCAAATTCTGGCCCATTGGTGTACATATTATACAGCACTACAAGGCTGAAGCTTATTTGTTTCAGGACCACATGTACTGTAATATGAGTAAAAACACTGTGTAATGTAAGCTGTGTTGGAACATTTTTTTTTTTCTGAATTTGGTCTAATTTTCAAATGCATGCAAATAGCCCCCAGAGGTTCCCATTAAAAATACAATCCAACATGTAAAAAACACGGGCTGTGCTTACCGCTTGCGCACAAAATTAAGCATTTTTTGTTTAGGGGAGGCTTCTGCTTGATAACTGAATGTGAAAAAAGGAAAGAGGCATAAGCCAACACTAAACACAACATCAACTGATATCTTACACAGCAATCACCATTTCATGGGACCTTCTAAAAATAGCTGTGTCAGGTGTTATGCTTACTTGATATTCTGAAATTAAGAAGCATGTGATTGCTTAAAACGTCCAAAACTTTACATTTCAAATACATCAACAAGCCACCATGTACTGAGCAGGGCCTGTGACTTCTATGAAGCATGCACAGCATTCAGAAGCTTTTCCCCATGACTTCATTTTATCCAGCAGGCTGACCCACTTAAACAGTCAGCTCTAGCTCTGACTCTCTCTCTTATGCAGGTGCAGAACAAACAGAAACATTTCTCATGATGTGTAACATCTATAAGGAATTTTTCCACAGGAGGTTATATTCTTCTGAGGGCATTGGACGTCAAGAACCAGAGTGAGGGACCTACTTTGGAAACCAGTTGAGACCAAGATGTTCGGTTTTAGAGTAAAGGATCTTCTCATAGAGCTCATACAATGGCCTCCAAGGCAACTCGAGATCATCCTGTGAGAGCAGTTCTTTTTTTCTATTTGAAAAGAGAACAGGTTTAGCACCACAAATACACTCAATGCAGAAAAGTAAGAATACAGTACTAGATGTTCTTTTCATTGTTGCAACATGGTGAATTTATGGTGCATACTTGAGTAAGTTGATGAGGAGTCGAGCAAAGCCCTGCAACATGCTGATTTCCAGCTCAGGGATGGTGACCAACTCGTACAAGAGCTTAACGAAGAGCACATGGTCCTCTTTACTGAACTTTCTTCCATTAAGACGAAGGTACCTGTCCATGTACAACGAGACGTTAGTATCAAGAAACAACGTGACAGAAAGCACAATTTATAAAATCATGCCATACACATATAGAACAAACCATCAGTCACTAACAGCCTGACCTCTGTCCAAACTAAACTCAGATAAAACAGGACACAGCAAAGTTAATATTTCAAAACGAATTGACTAAACATGCAATTACTAGTACACTTTCTTAAGAAGATAGCCACTCGACCATATCTTATCTAAACAGGATGTTTATTGGCCTCTGTACAGAAAGAGTAGACATGCTCACAGGGAGGTCAGGCTGTGTCAGGTCAGTAAGTTATGGATAAACAAACAAAATAACTGATTAATGGATAATGATACAATAGCTACTACAATTCACTATATTAAACTAGTTTGTAAACTATAGTTTGCAAACCATTTAGGACTCTCCACTGTCCTTAGAGTACATCATAAAAATACAATACACCCTGAGCAAAACTTTGAACTTTAATGATTAGTTAAAATTAGAAAGCAATATAATAAGGCATAAAAACATGGTGCGAATCTTGAGCATGTTTTCATTCAAAATTAAAATGTAAAAAATAAAAACGACTGTAGTCCAGTCCAGTCTGTGCAGGTTAGTTTTAATATGTGGGGGTGTTACTGTGTATTTGGGGTGGAAATAGTAGTAATAAATACGGAAACAAATGAACGTTGTCGTCAATTACTTCCTGAAATACATTCTAGAGGTCCACGGGCCCCTTTTCCACACAAAGACAGCTACCTATAAAAACTACAAGATATGATAAACCCTAACTTTCTCCCACTGTAAAGGCTGTGGTAGTCTGCTCTCTGTAAAGGCTACTGAGAAAACCTCAGCCTGTGGAATTAGCCATGACGGGCAAACTGTAGCAAATTCCCTGATTACATGATGATAGACAACGTGTGAGTTGCAAATACTAAACAAAAAACATACAGAATTAAGTTAATTTAGTCACTTTTCTGATATTCGTTGATTTACTTCATTATAACAACACTCTTATTGCTAGGTGGTTTAGCAGCTGAGTGACTCAGGAGTAGCAGACTTAGCGGACTAGCCGTTTGCTAGCTAACTAACGTTAGCTTGCTAGCTAGCAGCAATCTTTCCCCCTCTTCAGACAGAACTAGGCACAACGGTTCTGATTATATACTATTGTTTTATTGTTGACGACGAAGTACTAACTTCGAGAGCTACTGAAGGACACAAGTATTTCTTGGGCGATGATGTGAATAGTTTATACTCACGTCGAGAGTTTCCTTGTCCAAAACAAAACTCCGGGCCATAACTCTCTGAGTTGGATAGCGCGACCCAAGTTCCCTTTGATTCTGGACAAAATGTCATTGGATTCGTCGTCTAGTTTCTCTGCATAAGGAAGGAGTTTGTTGTAGACAATGTCTTTTTGAGGGACAAATCCTAATGTTTCGAGCTGCTCCTTTTTCATATTACGATTCCCGAAAATATCCCGTTCTTTTGTAGTTTTCTTTATCCGAAGTCCTTGACAAGTTCCGTTGACAAACCTTTTATTTACAGATCGTCTCCTCTCGATGTGTCATTAGAAAATTGCGCTTGTTTTCAGAGAGAATCACGCTTCCACAGGTAGAGCCGTTATTCCTCAGCTTTTCTGACCTCCTGGTGTCAGGCGTTAGATTCAATCATCAACATATAGTCAATTTTAACACACTTGTACACAAACGCTGCGAGTCATGCGAATTCACAGGTCACCTCTGCAGCTACAGGGCGCCCTCCATCGGGGCCTCTCTGCCACTTCATCGTACTCAAGGTTCTCTCCAGATTGTTGCTCATGGACTGAGGTGCTGGAGTACACAGGAGTACAGTTTAAGGTTTTCATTCCTCATCACATTTGATTCAACTAATCAGCTAAACAATGTGCTGGGAAGGGCTGGGAACTCAGGCATTAAGTACAATCCCTCACTGTATTTGTACACTCATTGCTTCCAAGGAAAAGTGTGTGTATCATGAAAGGTACAATTTAATCCTTTTTGTTTCTCTTTAGAGAGGAATCACAGCATTCATGTTGCATGCACTCAATATGACAGTAATTTTAACTATTCATTACTGAGATCTGAACTTTTTAGGAAGTACATCACACAGTGGAATCGTGTGATGTACCTAACCCTAACCCTGGCTTCCATAATTCATTTTTTTTAGTGAAATAAAATGATATCGTAAATTAAAGATTACATTTTTAACTTGCATCTGGATATGTTTAACATTTCAATAACTCCTAGAACCTTTTCATATAGCATGCACTAAGGACAGAATTCATGGTAATTGACATAAAAACTTGGTGAAAAACTGGTTTATTTTTTGCATATAGGACTTCTTTATATTGTTTAAATGGTTTATCAGTGCTAATGATTATAATAAGGTAACTTCAAATGACTTTTTGTACTATGACCCAGTGCACCATTTCTCATACTTGTTTTGTAAGGACTGTCTAGACACTGTCTAGTGAGTTGTTGCATTAAATGTTCACTCATAATTTTGGGCATGTCAAGTCCAGCTGCATTCCTTACAACAGCTGTATTTTTCCAAGGCCTAACATAAGTAGCATCATATTATTTATTTCCCCTCATCAGCTCTATCAGCACCTTCTCCAACATACCAACAAGATTGCTCTGTGTTGAGGATCACATACGCAAATGTGGGCACACACCCAACTCTTTTACACGAGTTAAGATTAGTCTAATCTCATCAAGCCAATCTCTTGCAGCGAATCAGAAATGTTACATTCTGGTACACCAATCATATGTGCTGACCTGTTACTAGCTAACCAATCAGTCTGTTTGCTTGCAGGATCAGTTAGCTCTAGGAAAGTAGATTTATTTTCCTGGATCATCAGCAGTGTTAATGAAATCCTGGATTAACCAGCCTTCTGGTGTCAACAGTGTCTCAGAGACAGGCTCCATCAATTGACGTAGACAATAGACTGTAATGGAAATCAAGTCAGAATGTTGGAAATTTTTTAACTCATTCATGTAAGAGTGATGTTCTACAGTTGTTGAAACTGGAATGTTTATTGAGACTCTCATTTTATTCTCTCTCTCTTTATTGAGAGCCACACGATCCACTTTCAATCCCTACAGACAATCAGGAATAATTTACCTGACAGGATATATACTCTGTCATCAAAAATAACATTAAAGAGTTATTTAACACTGGTTTACATTGGTTATCACCAGGATGACACGTCTCACTTCCAGCAAGATGATGCATTTATTCGCCTTAAAGATTAACTAAAAGTTTTGACATGACTGCCATCTTGAGGATAAATTAGTGAACTCCACAAAATATACACAGTGTTTAGAAGGGCAGGACAAAGTAACCACTATAATTAGACAGCTATTTAAACGTGTATCTGGTTTCTTTGAAAATAAAACTGCTGATGATGTATATTGAGTGAGTTATTGAATAACACTCTGACCTTAAGGATAATGGCAAATTAACTTGTGTCATGTAAAGACTGCTCAATTAAATGGGAGGCAGAAACTGGCACTGTGAAGAAACACATTACTTCCTCATATAGAAAAATCTTTGACTGCATTCACTTTGATCCACAGTAGAACTACACATCTTCAGTTCCAGTATCAGAAACTGTAAAAAAAAAAAATCTACAAAAATAATTGCTTTAATAGTCTCATCATATCAGAACTTCTTCACTTAATATTGTCCTGTGAGCAAACAGTGTTGGCCTGTGACTCAAAGATTAGACCTGTAACACAATGTTTATCCCAAATTTATAAAAAATCTATTTACCTTTCTACTACTGGCCAGTGGTTAAAGGGAGTTAAGAGACTATAAACCAGTTACTCCCTGTCTGGTTCCAGGGTGACTGATCCTTCTTAAGCTTTTAAACAGAGACTCTGTGCAACATATGTGAAAAGAATGGGAGTAGTGCTTGGTCCACAGGGATATGACATCATCAATCGGATGTTTGGTGTTTAGCTTAGGTTGTGGCTATGGAACATGGTTGTTTTTCGGTTAGTGAGTTTCATAGGAGTGTTCGGGAAACTGAGTGGAGGCCTCACCCCTCTTCTGAAATTACAGTATGTGGAACAATGGCTCCTAAACACACTGCAGGGAGTGCAGAATATAAAGAAAAGTGCCATCAGCAGAAAACCTCTCATTTAAGTTTATTGCACTACTCTTCCAAAGTATTATATGGCCTTCACTGATAACTGTAGTATGTTTTATATTCCATCTGGGGGCAGTAAAAGTTTTTTGTAGAGTTAAGACAAGCATAAACTCAGAGTCAAGTTTTGAAACCCAGCACAGGAACAGAAACTAGATCTGTATCTATATGGTAAAAGGCTGTGATGCAGTAGATCTTGTTCAAATCCTGAGATTATTCAGTATTAACACTTGGTAGTTATTATTCAGATTTTATGTCATCAATCAATCAAGCTTTTCAGAAATAAGTGAAACATTAAAAAAAAAAAAAGTTCATTATTGGCTAGGTTTTTACTATATTTTATTTGCTTTACTATAGAAAAATGCTTCGTGCTGATTAAGAAACACATACATGTAGACCTTGGTATATATCTAGTCATGCATGCCATGTTTCCTGTGAACTTGTCAATTTAAAAGAATCTCATGGGGTGTTTAATATATTGTTATCTCAGTGAGGTGGCAAAGTGCTTCCATATAAGATGAGATAGTATGATAGCTACTCTGTGCTACATATAGTTTGAAATGAATTCTGTACTTTCAATGACTAACAATTAGAAAGATTCAATGAGTTCTACACCAATACAGTATTTTTTCTACATAAAAAAAATCCAAGAAGATTCAGCTTCTCAGTCGCAGCTCAAACTGTCAGAAGTAGACCTGTAGATGGAAAAAAAATAGCACACACTTTTATCCTGGTTTCAACCTTAAGATTGCATTGCATCACTACTTCAGCCCTGAGGTAGGAATATAGAACAGGAATATGCCATCTCATGTCATGAAATATACATTGAAGCCTTTTGTGTTCATCTTTCTCTTCCTTTTCTGGCTATTAGTAAGGAAATATCTTGAAGAGACACAGACTATGTGGCATTAAAAACGGTTGGGCTAAACGTGGTCTATATTTCTCAGTACAGCAGCAGTATAAAGCAGAGAATAAAAAAGGCAGGAGTATAGATTTTGGTGCCAGGCAAGGGTGACCTAAGTGTGAAAAAGAAAATGGGACGCCCAAGAATAGCTGTTGACAGGCTTCTGGGATTTCCCATGATGTGAATCTCACTTATGAGTTTTCACTGGACATGGTTCAGTTGGAAGTTGGCTTTCATAATGACAGTAATTCATGCCCACATATAAATTTCAACACACTCAGTTTTTGCATCTTGGTTCTATGACCTGACATTTAGGACTAATTTGCTGACCAAGTGTTTTCACTTAAGTGCCGGCACAAATGCAGTGTAGTTCAAATATGTAAACTGCCCAGTCAGGATGGCAAACTCACAAAGCCTCAGCAATATCCTGCTGAGTAGACAGACTTGCTGTTCATCTGCACACTCTCTCACGCAATGAATTCCATAAGAAGACATGCTTCTAAGCTTAGGTCTTTCTAAACTTAATCTTTTTTTTAGAGTTATTTATAACTAGTGGAACTTTGCCTCTCATAAAAATGCCATAATTGGTTTTGTGGGCCGACTCAGTTCACATAGAGAAAGCCCAATGACTACCTTTTTACAGAAAATATACTAAATTGTTGAATTATTTCTTTTGGCTTACAAAAATCTCTGGACTAGAAACTCCTTCCAAAAATTCTTCTGCTCTCCCTGGAGTGCATTTATAGCTTTGTTTTGTGTAGTGTATTCTCTCATGAGGTAATACAAGGCATTAGTCTGGGCAGTGAATGTTGTGGAAAAGAGATATGACAAAGTGATAAGATTTTCCACACTTCAGTGATATGTTCAGAGTTCCACATAGTTACATAAACCACCAGTGAAAACTCACTGATATGTGGGTACTCCGACAGAGATAAAGACTATTATAGATTCCAGGTGGTGTGAACTGAAGGCTTTTAAAATAAAACACATCTAAGAACTTATAGCAAAAGATTATCATTTAATCTTTGACACAACAAAAACCTTCCTATCATATGTATCCATCCATCCATCCATTTTCTATATCGCGTATCCTACAGAGTTGCGGGTAACCTGGAGCTTATCCCAGAGAGCATGGGGCACAAGGCGGGGTACACCCTGGACAGGGTAGAATCCATACAAATAGTGTTAACAAGAGAGCATGGTTCATGAAAGTGGGCATGACCTTTTTGTCATCATGCTTAACTTTGGTCAGCCATTTGTCTTTTAAGTCAGACTTAAACACAAGAAGTCATCTATTCAGGGCTCTAAAAACAAATTCTAATTTTCTGTTATTATTATTATTAAACAGTCCATACAGGATTTGTCATTGTTGCGGATAAAAATGCTTGATTTTGCTGCAGCTTTTTTCAAAAAGAAAATTACTTGAATTGGTCGAAATTGCAATTGCACGAAATTGTTTTGCATTGTCTTTCATAGTGATGTTTGTTGGTAAATGAGATCTTTTAGCTATACTCATGTTCGATGCAACTGAATCGAAGAGTGCTTTGACTGAATGCGGGTTGTGATGATGTCCCATGGCGCATCTTGGCCCAAATCTGAGTAAAATTTGTGGCCATTTTGAAAACTTGCAATCTCCTCTGAATATTTCAGGGTTTGCTTGATTTTGAATTAATCTCTGTGATCGCAAAATCCTGGAAGGATAATCTGAACATAATTTCTTGTTCTGAGCCATGTGCTTATTATGTATACATAATTTCTATTTGGTCAAAAGTTCCCTTTGGAAATGGAGTATTTGTTTCTCTGTTTCTTGTGAACATGAATGGGAACATCTGTGAAGCCCTTTGTTTCCTACTAAACTCTATATTTTTTATATATCGTCGAGATAAATGTATCTAATTCCTTATTTCCATTTGAATGGGATTCATACAGTGGTTGATGAACTATTGCATGTTTCATGCTAATAGTTTTGAATATAATGAATGAACCATAATAACATTAGAAACATGGCAGAAATCTATTAATGAATGCAGCTCAAAGGCTTGAACCAACTTTCTCTATTCAGGCACAGATGTTCATAACCAGGGAAGGACGAATGATGAAAAGCACCAAAGAAGGAGGGCTGTGTTTACAGATGGTACTAGAAAATGAATGTGGGCTTTTACTGTGGTGTCAGCACATTCTTTCTAACAGGCCATGTTTTTACAATATCACCCATCCCTGTTTCCTCGCTGGAGTCACGGATAAAAGTAGCCTCCGTGTGATTCCCCATTGTGACTGAGTTACAGCCATCTGCCTGCTGCAGTGGGTTAACTGTGGATTATAGTTGTCCACAATGGATAGCATAATTAGGCCTGCATTAAGTAAGGCTCCACATTACCCACATGCCCCCATACCTCTTTTCACTCCCCTCATGTTTTACGCCATTCACATTCTCAACACTCCATCATCTGTCGTCAGCTCTATTCTTATAACTTTGTGCCTGTATCTATGTATACTTACTTTTTCTCTACACCATTCTGACGCTTCCACTAAACAAGACTACTATCACTTCCTTTGTCTTGTCTTCTCTGTTGACGATGTAAAGTTATGATGGCTCATTATCTGCATGATATCTGTACCATTTTGCAGGAGGAAACTGCCCTTGATATGTGTAATGGAAACCAAAATAATATACCTCTACTATGATGGTAAATCTTGGCAAGCTGGTTAAATATATTTTATTACAGTTAATAAAAGCTATTCCTTCTTTCCCCTTAGAGTCTTGGTTATGATTAGTACCACTGATGCAGCAGTGTGGTCTGTGCACCAGCCTCACCCTGCAATTAGCCTACATCGGCTGGATCTGTGATACACTATGAGAGGCGCTGTTCTCACCACACATACTAACCAGGCAGTTCTGTCATGATTTTAACAAGCAACAGTGGAAATATTATATAAACACATATGTATGTTTAACTCTAAAATATAGAGACACACTTGGCATGATATCAGATTCATCTAGAGCCCTGGGGAGGTATATCAAATGCTCTTAAAATTCTTCTGATGTCAGGATTCCTGCCAGAACCTCATGAAAGTTAAAAATCGAAGCTTTAGGAAACATATGTGAGCCGTTCACAAGTGATTATGCATTAAGGAAATCCCCTTATTTATTTTTCTCCCTGAATGAATTAGCATGCTGACACTTTTACAGGCCTATCAGTCACGGTGCTAATTTAAGTTATAAAACCACAAACTCAAAAGGTTTTCATTTTACTTTTCATTGTATTATTTTCTCCATTTAGTTAAAATAGAATAAGATGATGACCAGGTTTTGTTAGCATTTTTCATGTTTTGACACATAGCCCCAGCTTTAAAAAAACAAAAAAAAAAGACGCAAAACATTGTATGCAATGAATTAGCACAGTCATGCAAATCAGGAAATCTGACCCGAGAAGTCTCAAGTTAAGGCTCACGTAATGTTTCCTCTTGCTCCCATTTGCCAAGACCTGTGCAAAGATAGTCTGATGTGCTTTATCAGTGTACTTCCTCCACTTGATTATATCAAGATAACAGTTGTATTTGGACAGAACAGGCCTTTCTATATATTCTAAAAAGGAAGCAATGGGTAATAAAAAATCTAAATTGGAACAACATGTAGATATACTGTAGATGAGAAAAATGTTCTCAGTTATACGTTCCTTACGTTTGTCTCGCACTTCTGAGGTTGGGGGTTCGATACTCACCTCTGCCCTGTGTGCGTGGAGTTTCCATGTTCTCCCCATGCTTCGGGGGTTTCCTCCCAGTCCCAAGACCTGCGTTGACTGGTATCTCTAAATTCTCCATAGTGTGTGAGTGTGTGTGCAATTGTGCCCTGTGATGGATTGGCACCCCGTCCAGGGTGTCCCCTGCCTTGTGCCCTGAGTCCCCTGGGATAGGCTACAGGCTCCCCCTGACCCTTTGTAGGATAAGTGGTACAGAAAATGGATGGACAGAGCTGAACACAGAGACCTTGGTGTTCACAAGACTATTTTTCAGATTTTTTTGTTCCTGTTCAGAGCGAAGAACAAAATTTCACCAAACTGACAGTGGATTTTAAAACTCATGAAAGCAGTATGGGGAAATAAATAATGTTCCATAAATATATGAATCATTTGTGATTTGTGATCATTTTCTTCTTCTAGGGTGTATGTGAGTGTATTAGATGATTTCTGTGAATAAACTTGATATATATCAAATCAAATCAAAAGTGTGTGATAGTTTGTGAAGCTTGTAGGCCAAAGAAAACAATCATTTTACAATAAACCATAGAAACTGTTAGTCCCTTTAAAAGTGTCCTTCTCTTGTTAGAGTAAATGTCCATCCTTTTTGTGCTTCCTAGGTGCATTTGTACAGTATCTTTCTTTTCAGCTATCTCAAAGGTTAAAAAAGGAAAAGGAACAAGCAGTGCTTTTTGAAGGCTCATGAAATAATATATGGGTATAGCTCTTATTAATTATGTGCACTGCCAAGCCATGGAACATTATCTCCAAACGTTCCACAGAGCTTAGATTTTTTCCAGAAGTTACTGACAGCCTAATTTGAGGCTCCCAAAAGAGCCTTCCTAAAACTTCCTAAGCTGGTCCAGTTTCCCTTGTCCTAATATTCCAAGGCACAATAGAAAACAAAGTGGTGTGCTTCTATTTCCAGATTGTATGGTTTATGAGAAACTGTAATGTTGATTGGGGAAGTTTGACCACAGATGTTCATAGCTACTGCAGCACTGGATGGATGTACTGAATGAAGTGTGTGAGGGTTCACAAGTGAATTACGGTTGAGAACTCTAAGTACAGATAAAACTGAGGGAATATGGCATTTTATCACAAAACCAAGTGCTGGGGAGAGACAGAAAAATGAGGTAAGCAGAACAAACAAATCCCAACTAACATGATCATATGTCTCACTTAATGCTCCATTGCTATTTGTAATTTTTGATAGTAGTGCTTTCACCTCACATTATTAGCCCTAATTAGTGATATTTGCCACTGACTGTCGGTCTTAAATGGTCTCAACCTTAATGCTCATTAAGTACGCATGAGCAGCCCTGTAATGTTTGTCATATGTTACCCTAGTGTTTGGTTCACTGAAGCCAAAATGGAAAACACCTGCCACTGTCTTGGTGATCCTCTGTCTGGTAGGAAAGTCCAAGCATCTGGTTTCATCTGTACTTGACACAGATGGTGGATTATTCTTAAAGCCCTGTCCATTTCTCTAGCACTCACTCGTGTCCCCCTGCTTCATCTTATTTTTTTATTTTTTATTTGAATATCATATGGAACATTCCTTTCCTACTCTCAGTAAAAACAGACAAAAACCCTGTCTGGATTCCTGCGCAGCAGCAACAGCAGTGATTGATAGAGATGTATCTGTTTTCATCTTAAAATTTTGGATAAAACAACCAACCATAAATCTACCAGTGTGCCTGATTAACAGGCCCCAGATAAAAAATAAAAAAAAAGAAACAGCAACTCAGTGAAAACTTTATGGCAGTGACAACATTAATGATGACTTTGGATGGTTTCACTGACTCAGTGTGATCAGATTTAACACGCTGATGCCAGAAAATGTCATTAATCTCCCATGACATACAGATCCATTACCTATGACTCACAACTTTAGACATAGTACACGATCTGTTATTTGATTTAGAATATGGGCAAATCATATGGAAATCATTTTTTAGTATTAGTATTTGTTAGTATCATTTGTTCTACATTATAAACTTTACAAATAATAAAGAAGAAAACACTTCTCCCTGTCATATCTTGGATTTAAATGTATGTTTATCTTTTGATATTGTCATACAATGGTCAGAAAAACTACTCCAGTGGTGCTTCCATTAATATCTATGAAAAATAAAAATAGACATTTGGAAAGTTGCATATATTTGATATTTCATGCAGAAAGTAACACACGAAAAAAATTGGCAACTTTCTAGACAACCCAGTAACAGCTAAGACATATTGAGTTGTAACTCATACTTAAATTTTACGTTTCCACACAAAGCAAAGCAATATGTATGTGAATCTCTAGAGGCCATAGAAATACCCGGAATAGGCCTGATAGGTTTGTGACGTGCCTGAGAAAGTAATTCGTTGTAAAGTAAGGTAATTTGAGCAATAATGGAAAATGGTGTCTGGGGAGGGCAAAGTACAGTTTTATTTATCCCTATCTGTTAGATATGCACACAGATCTCATCCTACTTTCACAGATACAGCAATAAGAGAAAACTAAGGTATGTTGCAATTTTCTATGTCTTCTAAACTTAATTCCTAATACATCAAAACTGTGTGCTGTCCAGGCATTGACATATTTGCCTAATAATTATCATGTCACTCTCCTCCATCCTCTCCTTACCACTGTGGATCAAATGTTCCAGTGAGGCTTACGGTGGTGGTTCAACAGTTAGGGCTCTGGACTTTTAATCTGGGCCTTGAGCAAGGCCCTTAACCCTCATGCTCAACTGTAAGTCACTTTTGATAAAAGTGTCTGCCAAAATGTATTCTAGTACATAGGACAAATAATCTAGCTTTCACATTTCTACTTAGCTGTAAGATAAAAAAAAAAAAAAAATGATGTAGGTCTTTTGCTTTGAATAAGCAGATACTTTCATTACAATGCTACACTATATGGTCAAAAGCATGGCAAAGGTGATCATTGTGGTTGAGGTCAGGGATCTGTGCAGGCCACTCAAGCTCTTCCACTCCACGTTGATAACTTATGATGTAAATGTGTAAAAGGGACACATGTAAGGCCATGATGACTAGTGATAATACTGACTTACTCTGAAATCAACTCTTAGAAGTTCTTGGTAGTCTCTCAGCTTCCTCAGAGATTTTTAGAAGAATTCTTTATATTCTTTATATTTTGTTCCATCCAAACTAAGCTGATGCTAGCTATGTGGAAATACTTTGGCAAGAGTACGTGAGGACTTTCATGATTACTTCATAAATCTTTGTCCAAAACAAGGAGTAAACAGATTTACAATGATTTTAACCAAAGCTCCTGGAGACAGAGTAGACAGAACAGTACAGTTCTTTCATCAAAGTCCATTCCCTGTTCCTACTCCAAGCTCTAAAATAAACACAAAAAATATTCCACTATTTTTTATTATTTATTATTATACAGAGCATAAAATAAAAATTATATTATACAGAGTTTAAATTAAAAAAAACAAACAAACAAATGAACAAAAACAGGAATATATTGTCTGCTAAATGCCATGTGAAGATTCAGTAAATATTGAACATACTTGAAGTTATTCATAAGATAATAAGCCTCAAAAGAGGTGATTGATTCCAGCCAATGTCTGGACCTACATCGCACACCCTTTTTAATGGTTACATGGCATGCACTCTCATGTCACAATTCACAAGAAAGGCCAAATACCATGAAAATGAATTATCCTAGCTCTTCAATATCACACAAATCTGCTTTATCACTAGTGTTTTATTAGTTGTAAATAACCAAATTCTTAAAAAATAAAATAAAATACAGCTTCAAATTATGCACATGAGAAAAACAGATACAGCTTATGATACAAACACACACACACACACACACACACACACACACACACACACACACACACACACACACACACACATTGTTATGTATATTAGCATCTGAGCTGTAAGTTTATTAGCATGGAAATAGTGAATAAATAAAACGCTAGGAAACTTAAGCCATTAAATCATACAGCTTCATACGTAATACTACATCATGTTAGTGAGACTGAGCACTTTTGAGTGCCCAGTGAATCACTGTGGCCTGCTGTTGGCTGACTTAGTCTGTGTTCTTGGTTCATGTTTAAAAGGGGTGCTGTTCACTGGGAACTTGGACATGCGGTATGTTAAAGTAATCACGCTCATGACCAAGACCTGGCTACAACCTGAGGTAGAGGAGGAGACTTTCTCTCTCTGACTGCTTCTCCTCAGTCACAGGATCAACAGCGGAAAAGCAGACTCTGCACAGGCATTGAAATTATGCATGCATGCCAATTGGAAAAATGTCAGTAAACTATAGATTTCTATAATTCACGTTCTGGCAGTAATGTTAAGGTTGCAGTAATTGAAGAAGCATATTCAAACAAATTGATGCAAATTGAATTACGATGAACCAAAAAACTACTGCTGTTGAATCTACAGCTTTGGGTTGCTTGGTCCCCACAGCACGTAAAGTTCCAGAAATTACATGCAAAATCTCTCTATCGCCTTATTGTAAATCACTAACAACTCCAGAGGTGCAGTATACTTAGTCATGATGGTTCCTATTGAAGAATGTAATGACTGAGTACTCTGGTTGCAATTTGGTTTCAGTGGATGTAAAGCATTGCACAAACATTAAGTATTATGTTGGTAGGTCTGTACATCCTGAAACCATGCTAAATAGCTGCATGTGGAAAGCACATTCCATGTGTAGGGCCAAAAACAATGCAAGAAATCCCCTAATATTAAGCTGAGCTTCTTGAAAAGTCATTATAAGCTTGGTGCAAGCAGATAAGGAGATTTTCTGTTGGCTGGGAAAGTCATAACAGACTGTTGAAACCTTCAGTATAAATGCAGTTCAAATTCAGTCCAGATCAAGTGGACATTTGCCCAAGATGAGCTCCTTTGGACCCAAACAGTGTTGCATTGCCAGCAGTCGAGCATATTCGTAAAACTGTATCAGGGAGGTAGAACATTATATTATAATTATGAACTCCTTTAAGAAAAATGTGAGTTTTGTGCAATAATCAATAGGTTATAGTGAACATGCCTTCACTACTATTAATAATGTATTAAACAATTTTATCAAATTGATTTCTGCTAATTACCATGCATCTTAGCTTATTGATTGCAGTGTAACTGTGTGTAATACTAAGTAATTCTGTGGTATTAAATCTAGAACTTTTTGGCAATTGAGACTTGTACAAGCATCTGCTAGAAATATGTGAACAGCTAAATGGCATTACTTTTCACTAAAAATGTGTCCGAACATGCCAGTCCCTACTTGTAAGGCATTTAAATGCTTCCAAATGTCTAAAAAGAAGTCGTTTGTTTCCTATTTTGCCCAAAGGAAATTCAAGTTTAAAGTTTTACATTTTATGATGAAAAATTTGAGCTTAATAATGTTTTATTCTTGAGGACGCTTCAGTAGTTCCAAAATATTTACGTGCTCATAAAAGTTGAATGAATTTTTTGTAACTGTTTAAAAAAAAATATTGTGTGCTTGGTCAAAAAAGTATAATTTTGGTGGCATATCAAAAATGTGATTGGCTTCTGATTTCAGGTAAAAGTAACTTGATTGCTAGGTCAAGGTTTTGCCAAAAAACATTGATGAATAGATTCTATTAATTATATTGATGTGCTGATCAAATGTCTATGATACTGATTGGGTCTGAGCTCTTTCCAGTTTATAATCATCTCTTATAATAATCAAAAGTGCTTTGAAACAGCTGCACTGAGCTTTCCTTGGAATGTTTTTTTCCTTCATTTTGACTTCAAACATCTGGATGACTAGTTGAATAAATATGATTTATGTGGACATCTATCTAAATAATGGAGTGATTTCATCAAGCATCATATTCAAAACTATTTCCTGCAGCCCCTTGGTTAAAAAATATCACATTCATGTTGTAAGGCAATCTGTATTCTATTGTGTCAATTACGTATGACACAAAAAATTAAAGGAAGTGCAAATAAGCTGTGCTTCAGTGCTGAACATGACCAAGTTGAACTTGACCTAAGTAGCATGTGCTGGGAAGTAATGTTGAGTACTGTGGTGGCTTGCTCCCATGCCTGCTGACTTTCAGTCATAAAAGAAGTTCAGTACCACTTTACGTTATGATCTGTAGTAAAAGACATCAGTAAACCAGCCATTTGAACCAAAGCTAAGTTTGCCTTAAGACTTGGGAACAGAGTACCTAAAGTCTCTAATTAAAACCACCAGAGATCATGTAAATTGGTGTCTGGTGTTCTTAATCATTTGTAGCTACACAAAGCCAGGTCTGTGAAGCAGATGGGTCAGGACCAGGATATAGCAGAGACAAAACATACACAGGTTTATACATGGCGAGTCACAATCTGAAGTGTCACACAGAGGCCATTGCAAAAATTTACAACAGAGGTGTCTCTTTATGGTCTTTCCCCAACAATTTGATCTGTTTATTTAACTAGCAGTTAACATTACCCCCAATTCCATTCGACTACTTGCTGATAGTAGTGCCAGTGGGACTTTGTGAGAAAAGAAGCACTTGTTCTTTTGTTTTTAGGAGCTAACAGTGAAACCTGAGTGTCATCACTTATGTTTGAGCTCACTGTAATTTTTTCCTCCTATTAAATACCATTGTAATTGTGCTAGCAATGACGCAGTGTGATGGCAGCATGACAGAAAGCCATGAACTTCTCATGGGACTATTTGTTTGACCATGTATGTAATTATGTTTTTGTTTTTTTGATAGAAGAATGTTTTATGGTTTATTTTCACAGAATTATGTAGAAGAAGAAGAGGAGGAAAACTTTATTTCACATATACATTTCAGCAATGACATTATTTTCTTTGCAACTTGTTAGGAAGTTTTATGGAATATGGAATGGCAGGTCCTATGATCTACATATTATACATAATATTATGCAGCAAATTACTACTACTACTGATAATAACAATGATAATATTAATAATAATAATAATAATAAGAAGAAGAAGAAGAAGAAGAAGAAGAGGAAGAAATAAGTAAATAATAGTAAATAGCAGCTTGTCAAAGCCCAAGCAGGCTTGAAAAACTATAGAACCAACTCAAAGTGAATACTAATACACACAAAGAAAAAGGAAAAAACAAACAAACAAACAAAAAAACAGAGTAACAAATTGCATGTGAATGTAAGTACATGTTCTGCAGTGGGTTATCAATGAAAGCCCCATTCTAGCTCTGAACATTTGGAATGGTCAATTATGTAAAATTATGACCTGAAAAAAAAAAAATTTGCTTTGAATCCTACATGAGATACCATTGTTGGTAGGACATTATCTGCTCTCACTCACTTTGTCATCTTCATCAACTTTGCATGAAAGGATGAAAAAGAATGCTATTCCTCCACCATGAGCCCAGGTTTAATTGCATAATGCCATGATTTTGGCAGGAACTAAATGTAACTGCAGATGTAACTTTGTTAATGAGCAGGGGAGAAGAGCTGCTTAAAGAGAGAGGATGATCCTTTGAAATCCTTTTTTTTTTTTTAAAGGTTTAAATGGCTTTGTGGACATTCTTTACACACATGGCAGTAAAGTAGGATGGGGAAAGCAGCGGTTCTCATTGAAGACATTAAGAAGACAGTATTGATGCTCACATGAATAAAATGAAAAGTTCTGCATATGTTTTCTCTTGCCTTTGCTTGGAGAGCCCAACCTGAGCCAGGGAAAACAGCTGCACAAACCAAACGTTCATTCTTCTTCTTTTCTTTCTCATTAAAACTAATTCTTATGGGTTTTACCTAAATTGAAAGTTCAGACTTTGACAATCTATTTCTCTTTCAACTTTTACCCAACATTAATAATCCGCTTGAAGTAAGGGCAGACAAATATAACCTGAATTTTGATTTGTGCAGGTCAAACTGATACTGATAAACACTTGCGATGTGTGATGTACATAATATCCAGGTGTGATGCAGACTCCCGCCAGGCTGGTAAGTGCACTGAAGAGTTTACTGGTGCATAGCAGAGCAGGGCATCTTTTCTTTATTCTCACCAAAGCATAAAATCCTGGAGAGAGCTGTCAGTCATAGAGAGCTGGGCATCACCACAGGAAGCACTGGATGTTTGGCTTCAGTAGATGCGCTTCGGGGATTTGTTTTCCAAGCACTGTGTTGAGAGACGGGAAGTAGACTTTGTTTTTTGTCCTCTAGATTTTTAGTGCGTATATGTGCACGTCTGCTACCTTTGTACTATCAATCAGTTTATGTAAGTTTGGTTACATGATTTGTAGTGTATATTTGAATCACTTTCTCCATAGTTATTTTTCAGGCTCTAAGTGTGCCTCTATCGTTATTCTCAGTGTGGGTGAGTCAGGGTATGAAGGCTATGACTCACCATCTCCAGCCTTTCTCCACAGGAATGTTCCTTTGCCTCCCTGTAAATCAGAAATCACATCTGGCTGAGGTAATGCAACCAACCTCCCCATCTCATCACTGCAACAGTTCTCTGTTAAACATTTAAGCTCTAATACAGCAGCTCTAATTTAGAAGATAACAGCAATTACACCTTATTACTTTTTTATCTGCTCCTCAGGCACAAGAGTCCGTAAATGGCTGTGCATTAACTATTTTCAAAATGAAGTGAAAGACTTTTGAATAATGCAACTTATCATTTTGAGACTTTTACCTAAATTCTTTTCTTCCTTGTAAACCCCACGCACAGGGAGAGTTCCAAGCATTTCACAGCATCTCAAACAAAAAGAAAGTAGAGTCTCTAAAATTTTGTTTGTTAAAGGCAGAATTATAATTTTAATGGGAAGTTGTCTGCAGGCTGTGTTGATCAGATATCCATCTTGCTTTCCAAGCTCACCACAGAGATCCAGCATGGGATGTGGACGATGGAAGAGCGTGAGAGGACTTCTGCAGGCTTAGCTCCAAGACCAATATAGAGAGTCATGTCTGGGTTTGGTTAGTCCCAATTAACCAATACAAACAGTTTAAGAGAGGAGGATGAGGAGGAAGGGAAAGGGTCCAAGATAAATGCTTTTACCAAGTGATTTTTGCAAGTATCACCAGCATATCCTAGCAGGTAAATGAAATTAATTTCTTTCTTTCTTTCTTTCTTACACAATTTAAAACATTCTGTCTCACATGAAGATTCCCAAAAAGTTTATATATCTCTGTGTGAATTTATTCTGTAAACAGATGCAAATATGATGGGAAACAAAGCTAAAATTTTTCCCAGTCTATTATAAAACATTTGTTATTCTGACATGATATGTCAGCCAAGATCAGAAGTCAGGCTTAAGGTCATCCATTAACATTTCTCAAAAAAAAAAAAGTAAACATGGGATGATGAAATCTTCAGGCCCTCATTTGTCATCAAAGTTTGATCTTAACACACCAGAGCAAATCCTCTGGAAATACCGTAATATTATTGTAACCTCTGATGCTTTTAATTCAACATATACAACTGGGAATTTTGCGAAATGTGAAATTATAGAAATCTGCTGTGATCGGCTGAATACAGAAATATAAAAGTTGAACAGAAAGAGTGGGCTCAAATGTGTGGCGATTCATACAAATTTTTGCCTGATGCTCTGGACAGAATATAAAGAGCCCCTCAAAACATTGTGTCTTCCCCTGTCAGCAAAATCACAGGCAATAACTTCTAAATTAACTTCTAGGGAAGTTTCATGATTTTGCTGTTGTCCACAATTCCTCAAGCTAATTAGCCTGAGGGTTTTTCTTGTTATTACTGGACTTTATTTAATGACTTATGCAACTATGTAAATTATAGTGTATCGATGTAAATTATGTAAATGGTGGTGTATGATGTGGCTTTTTAAAATGAAAGTGAACCGAGATGAATGCAATGAGCAATGAGTGCAAATTCTTCATAAGAGTCAGAGATCAACAAAAACAAAAAGCTTTGCAGTCAGTATCCTGTGGCTATTTTGTAGACCCTGTTGCACCTTGAATGAAAGTTTTTTTGAGTAGTTATTTTAAGATCCAGAAGGCAGTGGCAGAAATGTACATGCACACAGAGAAATTATGTAGGAAATATCACAGCAGGGATTTGTTTACCAATCTGCATGCCTTTGAGCTGTTGTGTTACATCTCATTCTATCAATACTATGAACTGTTATGCCTTTACCTGAGGTAAGCTATGATGTCTACATCTCAGTCTCAGTTACTGGTAACAGTGCTCTGTAGTGATTTGTCTTTCTGTCCCTCCATAAACATTGGAGCTGGAAATTCCATGCCAGATCGTATGGCAGTCAAAATCACCACCAATGTCACATAAGGTTATGCTGGGACTCTCATAGCTTTAAAACCATGAGAGTCTATTTAAAAAAGAGAGATTTGTTACTTGGTCCTCATTCATACCTCCTGACAAACGTTTCCAAGCGCTACGAGGTTCACAGGTGGTGTTCAGTAATAGAAAAGCCATATTTCTCTCCACATACTCTTGGATACTGTGTCATTGAATTCCAGGCTGGCAGGACTCCACGAAAAACCGTATCTACCTTCTCTACTGCTGAAACCAAAGCCATGAAATCCCCCTAGCAGGGGTTTATCACACGCTCCAAATTTCCAGGGTTGTTTTATTTTGTAAAGAAGAAAGAGGCCTTAATGTTATGTATATTGGCACCCTTGTATAGTGATATCCATGAGAGGAGAGTTTTTTTGTGATTTTTTTTAACAAAAGATCAAAAGGTTAGACAATAAAGACAATTATTCACAGCCTTCTTTGCTCATATTTACCAAGGGTGCCAATATTTGTGGAGGGTACTGTGTGTATATATATATATATATATATATATATATATATATATATATATATATATATATATATATATATATATATATATATATGTGTGTGTGTGTGTGTGTGTGTATGTATGTATGTATGAATGTATGTACGTACATACACATAATCTTATACATGTCTGAGAAGGGACTTGAAACCACTTTCCACTTTTAGTAGAACTGTGAATATCAATTAAGTGTAAGTAATATCAAGTGCTGTATGAGTAATGTGCCTTCCATCTTTCAGGTATTTGTAAATGATGTGCTCCATGGCATGAACAAACATTTTTGTAGTTCATTGATTATATTCTCATATACTCAGCCACTCAAGAACACCATATTAAACATATACAGCCCTACCAGTTAATCATACTTTTCCTCTATAATCAGTGGAATTGGATTCATACCCAAAACTTACTTCATTTTATTATCAAACTCTTTTAACATCCCCAGCTGTTGTCTCTAGTTTGGTTGAGTACTGTGCTGCTTTGTTTTCAACTTCTTTAATAGAAAAAAAAAAAAAAAGTAAAATATATTAGCATCACCATATGGTCTCCCCGTCACAAAAACAATGTGATAAACTTCATAAAGCCTCTTATAAAAACTCAACTGCTTTTTCTCTTAATGAACCAAGCACAATCTTTTATCTCATCTCTAAAATCTAATGCATGTTCTTACCTGCTTGATCCTGTGTCTCTGTCATCCCTGCTTCCATCTGTTATCTCATTAACATGTTCCTTATTTCAGGTTATGTCTCTACTGCTATTAAAATTCAAATGACACACCCATCCTTAAGAAACCTGATCTTGACCCTGCCTTACTGAAAAACATCCGACCTATTTCTAATCTACCTTTCCTGCTTAAACCATTGGAAAAAGCTGTAGCCTCACAGGTATTAAACTATAAATAATAATCATTTATAACCTTTTCAGCCTGATTTCTGAACATTACACAGTAATGAGACCACACTTTTACATGCCTTAAATGATCTCCTCCTCTCTGCTGACTCTGGAACGATAAACATTCGAACCCTTCTGGTTTTCAGTGTTGCCATTAATATGGTAAATTATGACATACTCATTTCCCGTCTCTCAGATATTAGGGTTACATGCTTAGCGTTTCCTGTTTCTAATCTTATTTTATTAAAGACAGAAATGTTGCCACTGCTACTGTAACTTATGGTGTTCTCAAGGATCAGTACTTGGCCCACTCTTTTTTTATTATTTACCTGTTACTCTTGGGTCACATTACAGTACAGTGCATCCGGAAAGGATTCACAGCGCTTCACTTTTTCCACATTTTCTTATGTTACAGCCTTGTTCCAAAATGGATTAAATTCATTATTTTCCTCAAAATTCTACAAACAATACCCCATAATGACAACATGAAAGAAGTTTGTTTGAAATCTTTGCAAATTTATTAAAAATAAAAAACAAAAAAAGCACATGTACATAAGTATTCACAGTCTTTGCTCAGTACTTTGTTGAAGCACCTTTGGGACCAATTACAGCCTCAAGTCTTTTTGAGTATGATGCTACAAGCTTGGCACACCTATTTTTGGGCAGTTTCTCCCATTCTTCTTTGCAGGACCTCTCAAGCTCCATCAGGTTGGATGGGGAGCGTCAGTGCACAGCCATTTTCAGATCTCTCCAGAGATGTTCAGTCGGGTTCAAGTCTGGGCTCTGGCTGGGCCACTCAAGGACATTCACAGAGTTGTCCTGTAGCCACTCCTTCGTTATCTTTGCGGTGTGCATAGGTTTGTTGTCCTGTTGAAAGATGAACCTTCACCCCAGTCTGAGGTCCAGAGCGCTCTGGAGCAGGTTTTCATCAAGGATGTCTCTGTACATTGTGCATTCATCTTTCCCTCGATCCTGACTAGTCTCCCAGTTCCTGCCGCTGAAAAACATCCCCACAGCATGATGCTTCCACCACCATGCTTCACTGTAGGGATGGTATTGGCATGTGATGACTGGCGCCTGGTTTCCTCCAGACATGACGCTTGCCATTCAGGCCAAAGAGTTCAATCTTTGTCTTGGTCTTGGTCTGAGAGTCTTTCAGGTGCCTTTTGGCAAACTCCAGGTGGGCTGTCATGTGCCTTTTAATGAGCAGTGGCTTCCATCTGGCCACTCTACCATACAGGCCTGATTGGTGGAGTGCTGCAGAGATGGTTGCTCTTCTGGAAAGTTCTCCTCTCTCCACAGAGACAAGCTGGAGCTCTGTCAGAGTGACCATCGGGTTTTTGGTCACCTCCCTGAATAAGGTCCTTCTCCCCGATTGCTCAGTTTGGCTGGGTGGCCAGCTCTAGGAAGAGTCCTGCTGGTTCCAAACTTCTTCCATTTATGGATGATGGAGGCCACTGTGCTCATTGGGACCGTCAATTCTGCAGAAATGTTTCTGTACCCTTCCCCAGATCAGTGCATCAATACAATCCTGTCTCGGAGGTCTACAGACAGTTCCTTGGACTTCATGGCTTGGTTTGTGCTCTGATATGCATTGCTAACTGTGGGACCTTATATAGACAGGTGTGTGCCTTTCCAAATCATGTCCAATCAACTGAATTTACCACAGGTGGACTCTAATCGAGTTGTAAAAACATCTCAAGGATGATCAGTGGAAACAGGATGTACCTGAGCTCAATTCTGAGTATCACGGCAAAGGCTGTGAATACTTATGTACATGTGCATTTTTTAATTATTATTATTATTTTTTAAATAAATTAGCAAAGATTTCAAACAAACTTCTTTCACATTGTCATTATGGGGTATTGTTTGTAGAATTTTGGAATAAGGCTGTAACATAACAAAATGTGGAAAAAGTGAAGCGCTGTGAATACTTTCCGGATGCACTGTATGTGTCATCATAATCTCAGGCTAAAGTGGTGATACCCAGATTTAATTCTCCACATCCATACCATGACCTGCCCTTATACCATCCATTCAGCATATATAACTATGGATGAACACTAATATTTTTAAATGTAATACTGATAAATATGACATTTTAATTATAGGCCCTATGTTTTAAGTTTTTAGCTTTTTCCTTTTTAAATATGATATTTTAATTATAGGCCCTTTGTTTTTTCACTAAGTATTGAACAACTTCTTTTCTTTTTTTTTAAATGGAGAAATATATACAGTACAGATAACTGCAAAATTGAGTCAGAAGATGTATTTTCCTTATGCATACACAATCTAACAAAAAAAGTTATAGTCTGCAGTTATTAACTATATATACATATTTATATGTACATATGTACACACATGCATGCACAGATATACTTAACATACATATACATGCACATGCCATCTACATATACATAGATACATACATACACGCAAACATATACATATATTCCAACATATAGAAAACTCCTAAAACAAAACAACTCTCCACCCACCAACCGACCATGCACTCTCCGTCTGCCTGATACGCACCGTCTGCTTGATACTCATGGGGAGGAATGCTAAAAACAGCCAACAGTGGAATGGATCTTAGATCCAGATCACATTGCATCAACATCCCTTTCCTCTAAGTCTCCTCTGCCTCCTCCCCCTATGTACCTTATAAAGGGTTCCCATGTTTTAGCGATCTGTTGTCTCTTATTCCGTACTAAGAGGCGTATACGTTTCAGTTGAAGTGTATTTGTTTGTTGAGCCAAAGCTGGAAAGGGGGAGACAATTTATTTTTCCAGAATGTTAAAATGAGAGTTGGGCAATTTCTATGACTTCCTTTGAGTTGAATTTCTCATTAACCTTCAGACCATGTTTTTTAGATTTAATCAGCCACTCACATTTTTTCAACCAAAACCACCACCCATAATCTTTACAGATGGACATATTTGTAACTAACATTTCCATCTCTTGTAAAGCAATAGTAGAAACATATCATATCAAATCTCCTGCACTGCAGATGATGAGAATAAATAGAGCACTTCATATAACATATACATTTACCCACACATATACCCCCCTTCTTCCCCATTATTCCTCAACACTCATCCAACTATAGGTTTTCCAAGCTTCCCAATCATTGTGAGAACCAAGCCACATGTCTCGTTGTGTCTAGTTTGTCTAACAAATATCCCATTATGTTGCAATCCTAGACATTGTTTAACACTTTTTGTTTAAATAGCATGCCTTGATGTTGCATGTATTTTTACTGCAGTTATGAGCAAGGGTCTAGGGTCTAGTTCTGTAGTTACATTCACATAGTTTCTGGTTTTGATCTTTGCCTGACAGTTTGTCTGTCTTAACCATGTCTGCACCCCTGCCATGGACCTTGACAGGGTCATTGTGGCTGGGGCAGGGGCAGCCTGAGTGGTGACTGACACAATTATTGCCATTCTTTGTGCTTACAGAGCATGCTCACACAGGGCTTGATAAAATTACAAGCTCTGCAATCAGGTTTATCAGCCAAATAGCATGGGAAACTTGTCTCTTCATGATGAAGTGCTGCATGTCTATTCCTGGTTTACCTATATGAATGTGCTGGCTGTACTTAAAGCAGATATTGAACTGCTGTGATTCTACCACCTCTCTCCTTCAACGTGTATGAGATATTATCTTGTGCCTATTCATAATGCTAAATGCATGCAGTTATGATTCCTTGTGCATTACAGCTTGTATTTATTGATGTTATTTCATGAACCCGTATTGTAAAATGTTCCCAGCAAGCAACTAATTAATTAACTAGTACATACTCAAAGTTATGTCTCCAGTTTTCTAGTAAGAAAACTTTAAGAAATGTGCCCTCTACAGCAGGGTTCTCTTTTCTTTTTGATGTAATAGCTACGTACGCCGTCTTTTCCATGAAGAGCCTGCTATTTTCTGAGTTGGTTTTAGCCAAGAATGGCCTTATATTGAATGGGACCAAGGCTTACCATTACAGTAAGAAAAAAGTTAATGGGAAACACTGATTCAAATCAAAAATGAGTGAACACCTATAATATCATTTCCCTGACTGAATGTTCAGTCATTTAACTTGGTCTACCATGGTGACTAGACTGTGCAACATTTTTTAATCTGTAATTATTGCAATTTGTAAGATCAGAAGAAATTGGGGATTTTAGACAAAGAGCTCTTATGTGGACTTCAGTTACTGGCTATCTTTCCTTCGCTAGCTCAAATGTACAAACCGCCTGCTATGTGGAATACATTTTAGCAGTCCAGAATCTTGCTGTGCAGTTACGGAGCATGGAAGACAATTACATAATTGAGTGTGGACTCAGCCAACAGGCTGAAAAAGTCAAATGAGCCTGTCAAAAGAGCAATGTACAGACAAATTAAAGTAAAATTGTTGGGTCTATTATGCTGTAGGGAGTGTTTTATTTTACTGGCATGGTTTTTGGTCCACTTATCTCCTTAGAGGGAGGTGTCACTGCAAATCAATACAAAGTTATTTTGACTGATCACCTTTATTCTTTAATGAAACATTTCTATGGTAATAAGAGTACTCTCTTCCAGGATTAAAATATCCCCATCCACAGGACACAAGGGCTTTTTCATGAGTATGAAAATGATGCAAATTTTATGATATGGCTTTGCAGTCCCCAGATATCAACCCAGTTGAACACCTTTTGGACTGAAATGATAGACAGCGATGTCCACCACCATCATCAAAACACCAGTTAAGGAAATATTTTTTGAAGAATGATGTGTATCCCACCAGTACAGTGCCAGAACTTGTACACCTTACTAATACACTTTGTGTTATTTTTCATTTTAATTAATAAACAGATGCTGTATTTTAAATTGATAGAGGATATGCTGGATACAACTTGATTCACCAAGTTCAGAACTGCCACAGCAGAAGATGACAAGCTGTGGTTAAGCTAATCAACCTCATGAATAAATTAGAGAAGTCTTCTCACTAAACGGGTATCTGTTGTAGAATGGAGTCACTAGTATTGAAGCTCTGTTCTGGTGCTAAACTGCTAAAATAATACTCAAACAGAAATAGCCCTGTTCTCACTCAAATGTAACATAGACCAATTCCCTGTGTAACTACCAGAGCCAGCCCAGCTGAACTTCTTATAAGGAGAAAGATTAGAACAACTAGTGCTCTGGAAACTATTTGACATAGATTTATCAACAAGAAAAGAATTAAAAAGGGAAGTATGTCAAAAGAATGCAGCTGGAAAGGGAAAAAAGGCTTACAACATTATAGGGTGAGGCACTTATTGGTCTGTATCTGGGTGATGCTGTAATCACCAAGTACAAGTTTGAGAAAGCCTGAGTTATTCCTGCAGGCATCTTTTGAGAAAGTATCACCCAAATGTTCTACCTCATTAAGATGCATCACCGAGCTCTGCTGCAAGCCACCTTCAAACAATCAAAGTGCCACAGCCTACTCCTCATAACAAATTTGCCAGCAACTACTTCACCAACACTGAATATTAACACAGACCCATGGCCTCACTCTCTCTATCAGTCTCTCTCTCAGCTGCTCATGATTACAGCTCATCCTCTGTCTCTGCTCATGCTAATAGCTCATTCAATTCTCCTGTTCTTGATGCTGACTTAGTCTTTATTACTCTAGCTTCTTGTATTTCTAATCCTGTGTCTCAATCCTTCATTCTGGCCTTGTGTCAATCTCAGCCACTGTCTTACTCAAGCTTACTGAACCTTCAAAGTGTTAGGTTTAAGCCCTACTCTTATACTGTTTCATGTCTTGAACCATTTCTAGTCTCTGTCACTGGCCTTGATGCCTTGCCCAATCCTGAGATAAACTAGACTCACTGTGCACTCATTCATGAAAATATCTACTCAGCCAATTGTGTAGCAGCAGTGCAATGCATAAAATCATGCAGATCTGGGTCATCAGCTTTGGGTAATGTTCACATCAATCATCAGAATGAGGAAAAGTGATTTTCACACACAACCATCTCTAGAGTTTACTCGGAATGGTACAATAAAGAAAAACATCCAGCCAGTGGCAGTTCTGTGGACAGAAACACCTTGTTGATTAGAGAGATCAATGGTTTGTGTTGACAGAAAGACTATCAGTAACTCAGATAACCCCTCTGTGCAATTGTGGTGAGCAGAAAAGCATCTCAGAATGCACAACATGTCGAACCTTGAGGTGGATGGACTACAAAAAACAGAAGACCAGGTCGGGTTCCACTTCTGTCAGCCAAAAAAAGTTGAGACTGCAGTGGGCAATTTTTCTTGGCTGACAGAAGTGGAACTTGACCAGGTCTTCTGTTTTTTGTAGTCCATCCACTGAGGCTGCAGTGGGCACAGGCTCACCAAAACTGGACAGTTGAAGACTGGAAAAACATAGCCTGGTCTGATGAATCTTGATTTCTGCTGAACCACACATTTACATTTACATTTATTCATTTAGCAGACGCTTTTATCCACAGCGACTTACAAATGAGAAAATACAAGCACAGATGGTAGGGTCAGAATGTGGCACCAACATCATGAATCCATAGACCCAACCTGCCTTGTGTCAATAGTCCAGGCTGGTGGAGGTGATGTAATGGTGTAGGGAAAGTTTTCTTGGCATATTTTAATCCCAATCAATTGTCACTTGAATGCCAAATCCTATATGAATGTTGTTGCTGACCATGTGCATCCCTTCATGGCCATGATTTACCTATCTTCTAATGGCTCCATCTAGCTTAATAATACACCATGTCACAAAGCAAAAGTTGTCTCAAACTGGTTTCATGAACATGACAATGAGTTCAGTGTTCTTCAGTAGCATTCCCAGTCACCTGATCTGAATCTGAAGTAGAACACCTTTGGGATGTGGTAAAATAGGAGATTTACAGCATAAAGTGCACCTGAAAAATCTGCAGGAATTGTGTGATGCAATCATGTCAACATGGACCAGAATCTCATAGGAATGTTTCCAATGTCTTGTGGAATACATACAACAAAGAAGTGAGGCTGTTTTGAGTGCAAAGAGAGGCCCTACCCAGTATGACTTTAGTGTTCCTAATAAAGTGTTCGGTGAGTGTATATTGTCATTCTAATCCCCATTCATGATGCTGATTCTGCCTCCAAGATTTTTGTGAAGTCTCTTTATTTCTTAATTTGCTTCACTTTTTCATATGTGCACACCACTGATCAAAATGATTAGCCGCAGTGTGTCTAATTTGTAACCCATTTGATTGTAGGGTCTCTTATAGGTATGATCCCTGCATTTCTGAGTTTCCATGTTTCCTTGTTTCCATGTTCCTATATAGCTTGTTTTCTAGTTTCAGATTCTATCCTGTCCCTGTCTTTTTGATTATGATAGTGGACTTGAATGCATTTATGATGTCTCTGTCTTACCCCTCACTATGGACTTAGACAATGATTCATAGAAAAGCCTGACCAACTGCCAACCATCCTTACAGAATTTAAACAGCCATAAATATCCTAGATAGCTAACTCAGACATAATAATGGCCAAATAATGGCTAAAATAAAACTGTCACACTGCAGTACCTTGGGGGCACTAGAAAACAGCAAGAGGGGTTTGTTTTTCTATCTGATCCCATGATATCATAAGAAATATGACCCCATCAGCATGGTTCATTATTTTACTTTGCTTCATTATTTATAATAGGCTAGCAAAGATCTCTGAAATGAGATGAAAGCAACTCAGTAGGCTGTCGCCTTTTTCTTATTATTTTTAATGATGATAAATGTCTTCATTTAAAGTTGAATCTTTAAAACAATAGATTGTCATTTATAACAACTGAACTCTAAATGATAAGAGCTGTGTATGAAAAAGACTGTGTATATAAACATAGAATGGAAAAAAGCTATCACACACATATTTCATTATGTGAGATGAAAAGAAGAGTTAAGGTCAAGTTTTCAGTAAGAATTTAGGAAATGTTGACTCATATACCCCAGTCATTTTCTAATGTATGATCCCTCATAATTCAAGTAACTGAATTGTTAAAATACACAATTACCCACTTAAAAGGTGTGAAATATGAAAAGTAATAAAATATTTTCACAGGTCCAAGACAATGGCACAGAACTGTAAATGACTGAAGTAATGAGAATTTGTCATACTGCCCCTTTTCATAGTCAGTGCTTAGGGATTCTGTGCCAGTCTGGAAGCAATTAACTGAAAGTTAGCTATGTGAATTCTTTGCAGGTCAGCTTAGGGAAGAAGACAGGAAATATATTTCTGCTTGTTATGGACCTTAATGCATTTAAACTAGTAAAGAGAAACAGACATAGTTCATTTTAATAATGCCTTAAATGGAAATAAACTTTAATAGGAGCAAGGTTGGTAGAAAATATTACTCATGATATGCCATACTAAGGAGGTAGCTTTACTGAAAGTGGAATTGAGCAAAACTAGGAATTGAAATATGTAGCACTGCAACAGGAGAAGTCAACCATAAACACTCACTAAAACATATACACAAACACCTTGCTAGAATTTCTCTGTCTGCCATGTGCATAAATATGAATACATGGACTTCACAAAACACATTAGTATGACACAGTAGTCTGAATATTAGATCTAAAAAAGAGTCATTAATCTACATTTCTCTGTAAGATTTACTTTATTATATAATATAATATAATATAATATATATAATATAATATATAATTAATATATTATATTACTTTATTTAGTTAATATATATTGGCTTGCCAAAACCAGTGTAAATTCCATTTTTTCAGCATTACTCTTTCAAAGGCTAAATGTCCACAAAATCAGGGGGCACAACATAACCTGTGCCAGCTCACCTGAATGCATCAATTTATAATAATTGCCAACAGACAAACATGCAACATCGTAGCACCTAGTTCAAGAAATGTCTGTGACGAGGTTCCATGCAAATCATTTTCAGGCTACACCTCAGAAATGACATCTATAAACTTCTTTCTGACAATGAACTTGAAACAAGATCACGCTTCATTCAAACAATCGCTATTTTTTTGTTTAGTCCTGTACAACGTGTACTTTATTACCACAGATACTCACATTTCCTATAAACATTTATGTGGAGATTAAACTTGTAGTTTGATGCAATGGGTCAACACTCATTTGCACCTCTTGTTGCACTTTGTTCTGGGGGAAAGATTCTGACTTCATTAAAAGGGCGTTAAAATAATTTGGAGGGCGTAGACCTTTTTTGAAACCTGCTAGTTCACTGCAAATGACACATCTGTCATGCATTTTAGTGAGCTTTTTCCACAGGGCTCAGAAATCTGCATATACACCCTATAACCACAGGGAAAAGCTGTGTAAACTGGCAGCTCTTCTATTGAGTGACTATTAAGTATGCTTTTTCAGCAGTGGACAACTGGACATTTTTCATCCATCCATCCATCTTCTATACCGCTGATCCTTTCCAGGGTCACAGGGAACCTGGAGCCTATCCCAGGGAACACTGGGCACAAGGTGGGGTACACCCTGGACAGGGTGCCAATCCATCGCAGGGCACAATCACATACACACTCACACACCCATTCATACACTACGGACACTTTAGACACGCCAATCAGGCTACCATGCATGTCTTTGGACTGAGGGAAGAAATCAGAGTACCAGGAGGAAACCCCTACAGCACGGGGAGAATATGCAAACTCTGCACACACAGGACCACGGTGGGAATCAAACCCCCAACCCTAGAGGTGTGAGGCGAACGGGCTAACCACTAAGCCGGGTTTAATGCCGACATTTTTCATATTATATTTTATCCACTATATAGTATTACATATTACTCATCATACTAGAGGAACTCACTGCATCCAACCTAATTGGTAACGGACAACAATGTGACATCCCTTTTTCCTGTAGTTTAGTATTCCATCCATCTAATCATTAATTTATCTTAGCTCGAAGGTATTTCCTTTCCTTCCCAAAGAAATGTCAGTTTCACAGTAGTAGCACAGTGGATTAAAATGGCAGACAAGGGGTAAAAAACCCCTTAAAAATAGCTAACTGCAAAATCTGTGACTGAGAACAACAAATTGATTATGCTAAACCCTCAAGTATAACCTAGGTTATAATGAAATGACCCACATCTACAATTATGGTTAAAAGTATATACTGTTAACATTGCTGCTAAATATATGAATGTAGCACTGACACCAGCATTGGAAGGGTAGCTCTGTTTCAGTGCTGTCTTATCTAACCAGAACCTCCTCCGGGCTAGGGGTAACCTCCAGATGGGACGTGAAGTCATCCGAAACCCCCCCCAAACCCGGAGCAAAATTCTTGGTAAGTCATTTGGTGAATAGAAAAATGCATTGACGAAACACACAGCCCCGATGCCGTTCGTACACTGCACACCCTCTTCTTTCCTTGAGACTCCTCCTTACAACTTCAGATGCGCGCGGACGATAAGCCCCGGATTCAGGCGCACTATTAAGGAGGAGTGCGCGAGGCTGGGATCACCGGTATCGATCAAATTTCAAGCTTTGGAGCACACACACTGCTTGAGTGCATCCCAACCCACGACCACAGCGTTTAACAGGAGAAGTGATTGACGGTTTTCCTCGGAGTGAACACAAAGACCCTGCGTGCCGAGTACGCTGGATCCGCCTTTTACGCACACAGTGGCTGGATTTCTTTGGCGACTTTACCCCCTGCAGAACTGATTCATGACAAGAGCAGGCGTCCATTTAAAACTTTTTTGAGGACCCTGGCATTCCCCCTCCCCATAAATCCAAGGACTTCATCTTTGGTTCAGGTAGGACAGCTGTGCTCCGGAATTTTGCAAGCAATTATCCAGTTTATTGTGGGACTAATTAAAAGACGGTTTTGCTTTCGTGAAGTAAAACTTTTGCGCATACAGTAGCTACATTTCCCAATCTATCCTGATTTCTTTTTCCTAAACAGTGAAATCAGATCGGTGTAACTGTCATTAACGCATAAAGCATCTGAATCTATTTTGCTTAGTTATCGATGATCATCTAAAGTAGAAGTGAGTGCAAGGTTAACTAATTCTTATGCATTGTTTAGGAATTATGATTCTCCGAAAATGCCACTTCGGGCTGGTCCTTTTGTTTCTGTGCGCCTCCGCCATCGATCCAGGTAATTTTCAACTTAATACACACACTCTCACTTTCACATCATACACGCTTAGAAAATATAGAACCCACTCATTTAATTACAGGAACCCTTAACGGATCTAGAACCCCACAGCAGCGTTTCCTTATAAGAAAGCATGCAAGTAAAACCCAATTTGGAAGCAAAGCACCCTTAATTATAAACGCAATCCCTTTTCTAAGAGTGTATGTATGTTATTATGCAATGCAATGCAATGCAATGCAAAAAAAAAATATGACTAGGCTATTAGATGGCAACTATCCCAACAATTCCACCTTAATGTATGCCTTTTAGAAGAGCCGGTGGAGGACGTGAGCGTGTTTGACTTATTCGAAAGCAGTGGAATCACACAGAGGACCATCGGGGTGAAATTGTTCCGAGGCCCGGACCCGGACTCCCCGGCGTATCGCTTCATCCGCTTCGACCATCTTCCCTCAGTCAAACCTCAAGCTCTGGAGCAGCTCGTGCAGCAAATTCAGAACAACGAGGGCTTCACCTTGACTGCAAGCCTGCGCCAGGACCGTGCGTCCCGCGGCACTCTGGTCTCCATCGAAGGTCCCGGCGAGCGCCGGCAGTTCGAGCTGCTTTCCGACGGCAGAGCTAATACACTCGAGCTGGTGTACTGGTGGGCCGACGGCTCGCGCAACGTCATCGCGTTTGAGGATGTCGAGCTGGTGGACTCGCAATGGAAAAACGTCACGTTGCACGTGCACGGCGAGACGGCCACGCTGTACGTGGGCTGCAGCCTCATCGACAGTTATATTCTCGACGAACCTTTCTACGAGCACCTGCACGCCTCGGGTGGACGGATGTACGTGGCGAAAGGATCCAGCCGCGAGACACATTTTAGGGTGAGAACGTTTGGTCATTCACACCGGCGAACACAGGATGTCATCCTAGTCCTTACTTTACATTATGGTTTCAACACACTTGATAATGAGCATTCTACAGCTTACCTGTTACATGTGTTTCTGTTCCTGGGATCCTGGTTAGTGGGTCTGGAAGACACTTTTCAGAGCCAACCCAGCACACTGAGGCCTACAGCAGTGTCATTTCCAGGATTTTAGACGTGGTGATACTTAAACACACTAAGTCGTGGCACCACCTAATTACATGCATACCAAGGTTGTTTTTGTTCCTTGGTGCAAAATGAGTGGCCACTTAAAGACATAAACTTTGGATTCATATTTGCCCTATAGCCCTAATACTTGAGTGATTTGCCTAAAACATACTTAGATATGATTCATTAAGTCTGCCTGAATTGCATAGGTGTACCAGAACTCTCAGAGATGTGATTTTAGGTCAAAGTCAGGGAGTCGATTGGGGTGGCAAGGTGGCCATTGCCAACCCGTGCCACCCATATGTCACCACCCCTGGCTTATCAATGTAACTAACTAAACTATAAATACCATGATACTGATTGCACACAACAGATAATTCATTTATTTCTAATGGTGAACTTGACCTAGTCAATTCAGACTAGAAAACTGAACTGGTGCTCCTCTATATGCCTCTATTTTTTCAATATCCCTGCTGGCAGGCTGAAGAATGCTTATATTTTATCCTTATATTTCTATGTGTATTCAGGGGCTGCTGCAGAATGTGCAGTTTATTTTCGACATCCCTCTAGAGGACGTTCTAGAGAGCAGAGGGTGTGAGCTGGCAAATACAGGTATAGTGTTTAATGCTTTTCTGCTATATATCCTTTGACACATTTAGACTCTCTTCCAACATAAAGTCTGTACTAAGAAAAATAATACAGATAAGCAGTGGTTTCTTTTATGTCAGCTGAATCTTGAATCTCTGAAGTGCTCTCTAGAATGGGCTGACAAGTTAGAGTTTCCAGTTTCAGTCCTGGAGGGCTGCAGCATTCCAGCGCTGATGCATACATTTCACCTTATCAGATTATCAAGTACTGAATTTAATAAATTGGTTTGGATTCAGTCAAGAAAGGAAGATATGAGAGCAGTGTTGTGGAACTCCAGGAGTGGAAGTGAGGTATCTTGCAATGGTGTTCTGGAAATATTCTGTAACAGTCCAGCAAACTGTCGCTTATGATTATGTGAGTTTTTTTTAAATCACTGGCTAAAGAAGGAAAGTAAAATATCCCGAGTGAGACTGACATTCTTACACCCATCCAGACAAAAGAAACAATTAGTAACAGGATAGCTTGAGTGTATATGTGTTGACTTTGTCAATGCCATTTGATTGAAGGCTGGAATGTTTGTGCAATTGACTTGTAACTTGCACGCGTAACTTGCACACGTAACTGATTAAAACTCAGTAGATCATATTTTGTAACATACATATTATATTTCAGAATATACAGGTAATATGTGAGACATAACTTCTCAGTTTTTACACAGAGGTGGATACTCATTTGGCTCAGTCTTGTAATACGATATATCCTGGACCTTAATGACATCAATGAGGTCATGTAATAAGAACAACAAAAGGGGGTCAGACACACACATATATATGCACACACTCACAAAGACATACCACATGGTGGTCATTATATTATTTTAAGAAAAAACCCCCAAAACAAAACACAAAAAAGAAAAAAAAAGCAATTTTCCTCTGACAGTCAAAAGTGTCAAAATTTGGTCCTCACCAAGATATAAAAACACATGCACGCACACACACACACACACACACACACACACACACACACACACACACACACACACACACACACACACACACTCACACAAACAGCCGAGTTTGACAGTCATTAGGGATTTGAATGAGTTCGGCAGACCTGGGACTGAAGCGTGAAAAAATCTGTTGGCTCAAGAAATTGCAGTCAAAGCCAACAAGCTTTCTTGATTTAAAAATCTCTGGAGTGTCTGTATGACCAGCAGATAATTCATGTATACTGCGTCTACTTTCCTATATTTTATATTTGGATCATTATTTTAAACAACTGTTCTGCAAGATATAATAATGTTTCCTCTGAACGAATGGCTAATCAGTATTCTGTTCATTGGCTGTTGAGCAATTTCATTTCAATGTTTCACAATTAAAATGACAGATATAATCAGCACAGCTCAGTCGAGAAGGCTTTGTTTAGTTTTTGCATGTATAGGACAGTGATTCAATTGCAGAAAAGCCACTATGAAACGGTGTTTGGAAAATGAAATGCTGTTAGATAAAAAAAAAGCAAAAAAAAAAAGAACCAAAAAACAGAACTTGCTTTAGATGCTGGCTTTCCACTTTATTTCTCTTCAAGGAGTCTGATGTTTATGTTCAAGATTTATCAGTGTCAGACATCAGGCATTCAGTCAGAAGTCAGAGAGAGAGTGAGAGAGAGAGAGAGAGAGAGAGAGAGAGAGAGAGAGAGAGAGAGAGAGAGAGAGAGAGAGAATGAGGAGATGGGCGTGAAAGCAAGAAATATGTTGCATAAATTATATGAGTAGCAAAAGCAATCATCTACTGTACATATGCTCCTTAAATTAATTAGCTTTTTGGACTAAATTTCTGAATGGTATTTATCGACATTGTGCATTGCAACATATTTATAGAGCCATTCAGTAAGTGGCCTGCCCCCAAAAGCCCCTGTTCCTGTGGCTTTACAGGCATCATGTACTTTTTGAAATATGCCCAATTCAAAGGCTGGCTAAGAATGAAGTCCATGTACTGTCTCAAAACTTGTATTTATGGTTGCACATGTATGATATAACTGCAGCAACTGAATCTAGTACTGATTTCACTCGTTTATATCTTTACATAAAATGAGGGCCTTTCACATAACGAGAGTTTATTACAAGCAGGTTTAGACAACATGCTGAGGACCCCCTTCCAAGCTTTTTTAATTTTATTTACTCTGTTACTGTTTCCATGTTCGTACACAGCCAGGCATATTCTGCTGGGTAATATGGGGAACATGGCTGATTGTTATCCCATCCAAATGGGCAACAGTACTGGAACTGACCCTGACCTCCCATGACTCCCATGACTCCAAATTACTCCTCCCCACACTCACCTTTCCAGAATATTGTTGCTATTCTACAGGTTGAATCCTCTGCATGCGGCTTTTTTGAGAAACTAAACATGCATGTAAAAAAAACTATAGGATAAAGGAATTGTTCCTTTTGAAGCTAGAATCAGTCCAATTCACATTCACATCTACATTTCTCCCAGATGACTGACAGCATGATGTAACTGTATTGTTACTTGATTACGTTCAGATTGAATCTCTTCTGGTGCATTATGTAGAGGCTTACAAAGGAATGTGTCCCATTGCTTTGTCTTGCAGTCATTCAAGAGCATTTAACACTCATTTTTTAATTGGTCACGTGTTTGTCTTCCTCTCTGTGCACAGAGGAGTTGAACACAGTGAGTGAGAGTGCTGAACTGGTGGATGTTGTCTCCTCCATCTCCACTAACTTGATCAGCCCGAACACAGACCCACCAACAATAAGCCCCTCTGAAATGATGTGTGAGCGTTCGTGTGAGGAGTTGGCCAACCTCTTCCAAGAGCTCAAGGGCCTCCGAGTTGTTGTTAGCAACCTCATTGATGGCTTGCAGAAAGTGGTGAGTCTCTCAGAAAGTCTTTCTAAGTTGAGACAGGCATGTCATACTGCTGGTTTTGTGAACCACCCCAGTAATAAAGTGAACATTTTGGAAAGTCCATTGAGGCATTTTTCACTGTTTCCGTTTTCTTAAACTGGATAATTGGGTCATAATTGTTTACTAACATACCTGTGGAAGGAATTATAGTGTTGTAAATCACAGGGTTTTATGCACTTTTGTGTGGAAATTTATGGCTATTTGACGGCAGTGCGCTGCAATAACCATATGTCAGCATATACTTGGGTATGCGGAACCCTAGTTGAAAAACACAGCTCCATTTTGGCTCATCAAGATTATATGGAGACTAATTTGTTTAGTACTGGATTTCAGACAGAGGAGAACACTGCCATGCGTGAGGCTCTGAATAAGATACAAGATCCAGTGCAGCAGAGCATTTGCTGGCAGGATGGGCGACTGTTTGAGAATAAGGAGGACTGGATTGTGGATAGTTGCACCAAATGTACATGCCAGGATGGGAAAGTGGTGTGTCGTCAGATCACTTGCCCACCAGTATCCTGTGCCAATCCGTCCTTCGTTGATGGGGAGTGCTGTCCAGTTTGCCTTCGTGAGTGCCTCTCACAATTCATATATCATACTTTTTAAAGTTATTATGACCTAAAAACTTATTATCATACTTTATGTCTATTTTGGGGTCCAGCAATGGACAGTGAGGATGGCTGGTCTCCCTGGTCAGAGTGGACTCAGTGTACGGTCACCTGTGGCAGCGGTACACAACAAAGAGGCAGATCATGTGACGACACCAGCAATACATGCTCTGGCCCCTCGATCCAGACTCGGAGGTGCAGTTTAGGAAAATGTGACCGCAGAGGTATGGAAAACGTTTTCTTTGTGCCAGTCAAAATTCTCTGTGGGGCAAGTGGAAAAAGTGGGTCAAGTGGAGCTAACATTGAGTTCCTGTGTGTATAGTTCGTCAGGATGGTGGTTGGAGTTTGTGGTCCCCCTGGTCTTCGTGCTCAGTGACATGTGGGGAAGGGTTGATCACACGCATCCGCCATTGCAACTCCCCTATTCCTCAGCGAGGAGGCAAAGACTGCGACGGCGAAGGACGAGAGACACAGAGCTGCCAGGCTAAGCCCTGCCCGAGTGAGTTTGAGTGATACACACATATGCTCATTTAAAACTCATCCTCTCCCTGCTGTCCAAAGTTGAGCTGAGAACGAGAGAACGAGAGAGTGATGTCATTCTTTCCAGGGCTCATATTATCCTTAGCGCTTGGAGGATACACAGCTATAGGGCTGGCAACTCATACCATGAAGGATTATGGGTAAGACTCTCATGAAGCGCCCAATAAATGAGATTGTCCAGAGGGAAACAAGAGGCAACTGTGTTCAGCTGTAAGCACATTAGGATTTTTATAGCCAGAGTAATCAAGCATTTAAAATCTAGCCAATCGCTCGATGAGTTAAATGAATGTTTCAACTGGTGAGAGCTTCAAGGACAGGCAGTGTGCACATTACATTTACATTTACATTTACATTACTCTGCTTACTTTAACTATTTATGGATATGATGTGTATGAACTCATACATTCTTTACAAATTTATACTATGATAAATTACCATTTTATAAACACTTTAAAAGTGGTAAACAGACATCTGTATGCTCATAATGTATGTAAAGTTATAAAGCTGCTATACTGTATGCTCATAATGTATGTAAATGTTAATAATCTGATATTGATTTTCACCTCTGCTATTTTAAGCAAAAATTGAACGAGTGCTTTGTCATCTCTTATTTAATAGGTATAATTATGCATTTCTTCAATTATCCAAAGAGAACAAAGAGAACATAAAAACCAAATAGCAAACAGGGCAAAACATCTAACCAAATAACAGATGTTGTGTCAAAGTAAATGTGTACCCCAGAAGACTGAAGCAAAGCAAAATCTTTCCATTGCACTAATATTGTCACCATGCCACCTGCATGCATCCTGAACCCAGGTCTGAGACTAGGGCTGATGTGTGTATTTTAAAGCTTAATGTAATTCATGTATATGTGGCGTATCTGTGTGTTCAAACAGTTGATGGTGGCTGGGGCCCATGGTCGCCCTGGGCAACCTGCTCAGCAACATGTGGTGGGGGTTTGAAAAGTCGTGAGAGGGAGTGTAATAGCCCTGCTCCTCAGCATGGGGGCCGGAAATGTATGGGCGATTCTATTGACAATGAAGTATGCAACAAACAGGAGTGCCCCATTAGTAAGCATCCACGAGAACCAATATTTATTTTGCCATATTCAAGGTTTTTGATCTTTACCATTCATGTTTATTTGTGTAATGCAATTCATACATATTTAATTCTGATCAATGCATGAGAGATAATAAAAATTGATTCTGACTTTTCTGATAGATGGTTGTCTTTCAAATCCATGCTTTGGGGGAGTGGAGTGCAGCACCATTTCTGATGGCTCTTGGGAATGTGGGCCTTGTCCACCAGGCTACCGTGGTAATGGAACTTTCTGTGAAGATGTGAATGAGGTAAGTAATCTGATAGCTGATTGATTACAACAAGAATATTATGTACCTTTCAAGCTCAGGACAACTTCAAGCTCTTTATCTCCCTGTTGTCTTTTGCAGTGTAATATGGTGTCAGATGCATGTCATAAAGTGGGTGGGCTTCAGCAGTGTGTGAATACAGACCCAGGATTCCACTGTTTGCCCTGCCCTCCACGTTACAAAGGCTCTCAGCCCTATGGCCTTGGAGTAGAGTCAGCTAAAACAAACAAACAGGTCAAACAGCCCTCAGCTCACAGAGTATATTCATTCCTCCACAAAAGCTACAAACATTGCTGATTCCTGTGCTGTATTTTAAACTATATTATATAAACTATTTAAACTATCTATCTATCTATCTATCTATCTATCTATCTATCTATATATATATATATATATATATATATATATATATATATATATATATATATAAAATAAATTCTGTCTCTCTTTGACTTTAAATTTTTTTTGAATAGGTGTGTGAACCTTACAACCCATGTAAAGACAATACCCACAGTTGCCATAAGAACGCTGAGTGTATCTTTCTCAGCCACATCACTGAGCCCATGTACAAGTGCGAGTGCCGTATTGGTTATGCTGGAGATGGAATTGTGTGTGGAGAGGACTTTGATCTTGATGGTTGGCCCAATCAGGATCTGGTGTGTGGAGCCAATGCTACATACCATTGCAAAAAGGTACAGCATAGCTGACATTTACTAAATGAGCATGACCTGCAAATTCATGGCACCATGTCAGTGTCATTAGATTTGTATATCCCTGAAAAATCTAATCACAGTTAAGATATTTCTCTCATGTGACATGGGGAAAGTGTATTTTATAGATTTGGACACACTCAGAAAACAATGATTCACTTGGCCCATATTGTCATGCACATTGAGAAAACTGACACATTTGACAGTATACCATTCCCTCAGAGAAAACAAACAGCCAAAATATTGTGCATTTTCCAATAATATATTTCACGTGCAGCAAAACCCTTGCGTGTCTTTCATCTGGAGTTTTTTTTTAAGGGGGGGGGGATAAAAGCACAATAAGAAGACACAAAAGTAATGATTTCATCATTCTTCATGTTTATTGGATAATTGGCTGATTATTTAATAATGCAACCTGGAAAGAAAGACTGCAATCTGCAAATTGTTATGTAAAAATCAGGTTAGGACACAAAAAATATGCACACAAAGAACAACAAATAGTAAACAAGGAACTGGCAAAATCAAGCATGACACTTCATGATTTCCCCTAAATGTCATTGTACAAACAGGGTAGCAGAGCTTTTATCACTGTCAGTGTTATTTATTTAATAATAATTTTAGGACAACTGCCCAACCCTTCCCAACTCTGGTCAAGAAGACCTTGACGGTGATGGACAGGGAGATGCCTGTGATAAGGATGATGACAATGATGAAATTGTGGATGAACGGGTGAGTGTTTATCACAGTTTGTCACTAACAAGCTAAGTAACGCTAACAAGAATAATATGCAGCATTAAGATACAATTCTGTCTACTAACCATGTTAAATATGAAACATTTTACTTTCAGGACAACTGCCCACTGATGTACAACCCTCGGCAGTATGACTACGATAAGGATGCTATAGGGGATCGGTGTGATAACTGCCCCTATGAGCCCAACCCTGCTCAGACTGACACAGACAACAATGGTGAAGGAGACGCCTGTGCTATTGACATTGATGCAGACGGTATGAGACATGACCTGTCCCTAATATATTATTAACATTTCTTCTTTCCATTACATTAAAAAAAGGTGGTGGTGACTAACCTTCCTTAACTTTTCTTGATTTCTAGAGATTCTGAATGAGAAAGACAATTGTCCCTTTGTTTACAATACTGACCAGAAAGACACAGATTTGGATGGTGTTGGGGACCAGTGTGATAACTGCCCACTCATCCACAACCCACAGCAGGTCAGGACATTTTAAAATTACTATGAATTCTTTCTGGGAAATACGTCTGAGAAAACCTCAATTTTAATGCCCTGTTTTGTAGACGGATGTGGATAATGATTTGATTGGAGACCAGTGTGATAATAACCAGGACATAGATGAGGATGGCCATCAGAATAACCTGGATAACTGTCCCTATGTTGCCAATGCTAACCAAGCAGACCATGACAATGATGGTAAAGGAGATGCCTGTGACTATGATGATGACAATGACGGAATTCCTGATGATCGGGACAACTGCAGGCTTGTGCCTAATCCAGATCAGATGGATGCAAACGGTGAGGGCAGGATAACTTTCACTTTGACCATGTGGCAGCCACTCTCTGCTCTTGAGGCAGCACTATCTCTAAGCTACTTTTTAAAATACTCAGTGATAATACATCAGGTCAAGGGTTCAATCTTACCTCGGGGCAAATTCCACCTCCACTAAGATGGGATTAGACTTGAAATGAAGCTAGAATGCTAATACCCTTCGGCCAGAGTCATTAGTCCATATTTGCTTATACCGATTAAAATAAATGAATTTAGTTACAGGGTTATATATGACAGGAATGCGCCTAGTGCTATGGCCTGCAGAAAGTGAGGGCTGTGGGTGAGGATTTGAGAGAGGTAGGAGTCGCCTGGGGCAACAGTGATTTCTGATATGTTGAAACGAATTCTCGCAAATACTCTGCAGATCATCAGGAAACTCTGAGACTTGAGACACATTTCTTCTGGAATGTTCCTCTGGGCTTCCCACATGTGTTTATTTCAGTGTATAAGCCCCCCTTCATTTGTGTGGGGTCCAGTCCTTTATTAATATGGTACTTTTCACAAGTCCTGTGAAGGTAATCCAAGGCCCTGTCCCTGTAAAAAAAGGAGAAAATCAAAAGAGCATGATATGAGAAGCAATATGAAATACATAAATTTTAACTGGCAGAAACATGCAAAAGATCTGTATCTAAAGGTTTAATGACTGTCTCAGTTTCTCCATTTTAAATTCAGGATAGTTATGGTGGAACAGTAAATTCACATTGGAAGTTTCTTGTTTTTACTAAAACCATACCATTTATTGTGGAATTTTGTATTTTTGTACATACAATGTGTTTTATGGCTAGTTCATAATTTGTGAGTGTATTTTGCAGGAGATGGCCGTGGTGATGCCTGTAAAGATGACTTTGACAATGACAACATTCCTGACCTCTTTGACGCGTGCCCAGAGAACAATGCCATCAGTGTTACGGACTTCAGGAAGTTTCAGATGGTGCACCTGGACCCCAAGGGAACCCTTCAGATCGACCCCCATTGGGTGGTGCGAAACCAGGGCAAAGAATTGGTTCAGACTGCTAACTCTGACCCTGGCATTGCAGTCGGTAAGCAAACAGCATGACACAGCCAACACTCATACATTTTTACTCAGCAGTTATAGTGTATCTCTTTCCAATGACAGGCTATGATGAGTTCAGTGCCGTGGATTTCAGCGGAACCTTCTATGTGAACACGGATCGGGACGATGACTACGCAGGTTTTGTGTTTGGCTATCAGTCCAGTCGACGCTTCTATGTGGTCATGTGGAAACAGATAACACAGACCTACTGGGAGGACAAGCCATCGAAGGCCTTCGGTATCTCTGGAGTATCACTCAAAGTTGTCAACTCCACCACTGGCACGGGAGAGTACCTGCGCAATGCCCTCTGGCACACAGGCAACACTAAAAACCAGGTACACTTGCACTAAAACACCACTTTATATCAATATTAAAAATTTATAAAGATGATGATCTGAATCATGTTTGTTATACACAAAGCAGTGCAGAGCTGTTAATATTCATGGTTTACCTATGACTAATAACTGTCTATAAATAGAAACTGATAAACATGCTTGTTTTGTCTGTGCAACACTCAGGTACGAACACTTTGGCATGATCCAAAGAACATTGGCTGGAAAGACTACACTGCGTACCGCTGGCATCTTATCCACAGACCCAAGACTGGTTTCATTAGGTACAGACTCACTGCTGGGGCACATACTGTTCTTGAACGATTGTAACAGTTAATGTCCATAAATCTTGTTTATAGAAAAATCTGCTTAAAATATTATTTTCATGAACATTGAAATTACTGGGTAAAGTCTAGATCTATAGTCAGGAAGAATTTAAATACCAAAACCATATTCCCTTACTTTTATAATTGTATACTTTGATGTATAAAATTATTCAATCTAAGTTGGGAAAAATGGGAAATGCGATTTATTTTCTGTCTCTTATTTGCCTTCAGGGTTGTAGTGTATGAAGGCAAGCAGATCATGGCAGACTCTGGGCCTGTCTATGACAAGACATTTGCTGGTGGTAGACTGGGGTTGTTTGTATTCTCTCAAGAGCTTGTCTTCTTCTCTGACCTCAAATATGAATGCAGAGGTGAGGTGCTATGCTTGATTAGAATGCAGTTTGGTTATATATTTAGTGCAATGTATAATTACTTCATTAATGTGTGTCATTTATTTATTTATTTTTTTAAATTTTTTTTTTTTTTTTTTTACAGACAACTGATTTTGATACTCTATACCTCCTGCCATTGACTGAAATCTAAACCCAGAAAAAGAGTTTCAGACCAGTCTTCTGAGAACATCTGCAGTGTTTTTTACTTTATTAGAATGCACAGATTTATGAACTCCAGGGGCCTTTGACGGTGAAACTGACTCCATTTTGGACAACCAAGATAAGGAGTTAAAGTTACTACATTCCAATGTATTTCTTTAAATGCCTCTCAGCTTTGTTGCACAAGTACCCTTCATGATACCAAATTAAGTCCTGTCTTCTTGAATATAAACCTAAGGGTTTGAATATTATCTTTTTAATTTTTTTTAATTATTGTAGCCATGTAGTCTTTTTGTATGTGTTATATTAGTCATTTTAAAGAGTAGTTTTGCATTGGTTACAAGTGTTGATTTGAGATGTATGATATTCAGAATAATACTGTTTCTGTGGTAACTTATTTTTCTGTTGTGCAAGTTTATGAATTAACAAGTTATTTTTGCTTTTGCCAAAAATTGTAAATACTTATTTATTAGTTTTCACAGACATTTAAAATTTGCAGGTGAAATGTAAAAATCTTATACATCTGCCTTTAAAATGTTTTCCCTATTAGACATTAAGGTATCTGAATTATAGTTCTTAACAGTAGTGAACCATTAGACATTTTTTGTGTTAGTTACAATGCTTTAGTTAAACAGTCTTTAAATTCAGCATTTTTATTGCCAGGTAATTCCCACAAATTTTTCATGTATTGGGATAGAATTGAACTTGATATGAAAATAATTTCAGTGGTTTGCTGTCGAAAAAGTTAGATTTGTTTATTTAACAGAATGATGTCTAGCAAGAGCAAAAGAAGACGTATGATGTGTTTGTACTTGACGATAATGTGAATATATACAGATGAGTGACAAATTAATGGAAAAAAAGTTGTTTAATGTGTCTTTCCTTTAATTTGTTACCCATCTCTATATGTGGTTGGAGGTGGTATTACTACTACAGTGTTCCAGTGATAAATTGACATGATGTTTCAATACAAATTAGTGTTACACTACTTTGGTGTATAGTTTAAAAGTTGTAAATTGTACAAGGCCAAATGAACTTCAAGCAAGACATACCTCATTTTTCCATCAGTATCATGAATCCGTTTATAATAAAGGAAAGTGTAGATGTAGCACTAGTAGACACCACAGATTGTATTTGCAAAAATAAACCACTAGAAGTAAAAAAAAAATAAGTCAACAATATCCATCACATACCATCAATTTCCAACAGTTTTTGGTTTTGTTCTGTGAGTTATAGTGAAGTACCATGTTCTTTTTTTTTTTTTTTAAATGAACATAATTACACTAATTTTAAAAATAACTTAATGACTGATCTATTGTCAGTGGATATTTCCTTTAACTTTGCTGCATGTGTGCCTACAATGCCTTAACCAGTTTCATATTTTGTATCACATTCCAATTCCTCTACATTGTAGAGCTAAATGTTGTCTTTTTTATGGATATTAAAACAGTTTTGGTTTTTTTTTTTTTGCAAACTTGACATGTTTGAAATAAATACATTATTAAAAAAAGGTTAATAAAAATATATTCACAGTATTCTTCATCTACTTTTCCATTGTAAATATGAAAAATGCAAAGGGTGACAAAAACTGACATTAGTGACTCAAATTATTATTATAACACACACAGATTAATGTAACCAAAAGGATTCTTATTGTAATTATGGCAATTTTTAATATAACACTCACAGAACAAAAAAAAAAATCACAAAACTATGTATTGATTGAATACAGATAACACTGTGTGAGAGGGCTAACTTTAGAGTCCTGTTTTTGGGCTCTCTTGTGATTTAGGCACTAATGACAGTTTGGATATACCAGAAAGAGTTTTCAAGACAGGTTATATACTATGTTAATATCACTTTTAATGATCGTCTGAGTTGAAGGCATCAGCTTTGAGATAAAACTGGCTCTAATGAAATCCCTCTGTGAATTTTTGGCTCTACTAAATTCCACAGCTGTAAATCAATCCCAGCAATTGACTATATGGAAATAGCACAGTAAAACGTGAAGGCTGATGAGGGTTTCCAACTCTGGATGTTCTTTTCTCTTATTAAGTCATGTCTTAGAGTCTGTGAAGAGATTTAAATGGATACAGTTTTTTGACTATGATGGATTATGCAGCGGGTGAATATGAAATCCATAAAAAATGCACATTCTCCAAAAGGAATGTCCCTTTTTCACAACTTTCAAATGAGGGTGATATGGTAACATTTTGTTTGTCTGTGTATCCAGCTGGCCTGACTATATAAATAAAGGTCTCGTTCAAGGGACGGCTTTGCTAAATTCAAGTTTCTTGTTATGTGTCAACAACCATATGAAGTTTATTTCTCTTTTTCTCCTACCCCCTCCCTCCTGCACATGCACACACACGTGCACATACACACACACTCGTTAGGATAGGGATTTCTTTAAGCAGTTATTTACTGCTTAATTGATTTTCTTCATATTTGCAAATATTAATGCACAACTACTTTATATTTGATTAATATTAAAAATAAGGGGAATAAATAGTAATTTTGGCATATGCAAAAGTTTGGACACCTTTCCAGTTGTAAAGTCTCTGAAATAAATGAAGTTTTTAAGCCTTAATTGACTCATTAGGACTCGTTACTCAGGCCAAGAATTGTCATTAGAAATTGAGTATAATTAGAGCATAATAAATTCTCTGACTCTTCAAAACTTGTCTTAACACCCAAGAATCATGGGCTACTCTCAGCAGCTGACTATATGAAAATGAAGCTAATTGATGCCAAAGCAGGGGAAAGCACTAAAAATTCCAGCTTGCAATTTCCACTGTCCGAAATGTCATTAAGAATGCAAGATGACCCAAGAATATCTCAGAACTAGAAACGTAGTGCTTGAAATTTCCTAAAACAAGAATCCAAAAGACCCTTAACTGGTTACAAAAAGCATGTGCAAGCTGTGATATCTGCCAAAGGGGTTGTTACTAATTACTGACTTAGTAGGGTGTCCAAAATTTTGCACATACCACTATTACTCTTTTATCCCCCCCCCCCCCCCCTTTTTAAGTTCATCAAATATAAAGAAACTGTGCATTAACATTTGCAGAAAATGTTATTTATTAAAATAATTTGCTGCTGTGTTTACTTCTTTTCACTTTGAAAATCAACAAAATATGCAATTTGGTGAAGGGTGAGGTTTGCATACAAATGTATTGAACTGTTTTACCATTATAATTCACTGCTTAGTTAATTACTATTTACTTCATAGCAAAAAAACAAACAAACAAAAAACAATCAAAAAGAGTCATTTGAAAATTCAATTCACCCTGCACTATATTGAAAACACATTATTAACACATTATTTGATGTTTTACTTTGTGAATTTAATTTATTTTGGAAAATATACACTCATTTCAAAACTGATGACTGCAACACACTCCAAAAAAGTTGGGACAGTCAGACGTTTACCACTGTGTAACATCACCTTTTCTTTTAATAACACTTATTAAGTGTTTGGGTGCTGAAGACACCAGTTGGTTAAGTTTAGCAAGTGGAAATATCCCCCATTCATCCATTATGCATTTCTTCAGCTGCGCAATGTACAGGGCCTTCGTTGCCTTATTTTGCGCTTCATAATGCACCACACATTCTCAATCAGAGACAGGTCAGGACTGCAGGCAGGCCATGCTAGCACCCGCACTCTCTGCTTATGCAGCCATGCGCTTGTAATCGTTGCAGAATGTGGTTTGGCGTTGTCCTGCTCTGGATGGTAGCATATGTTGCTCCAAAATGTGTACATATCTTTCTGCATTAATGATGCCCTCACAGATGTGCAAGTTACCCATGACATGGGCACTGACACATTCCCATACCATGACAGATGCTGGCTTTTGGACCTGATGCTGATAACAGCTTGGATGGTCCTTTTCCTCTTTGGCCCGGAGAACACAACGGCTGTTTTGTCCAAAAACTATTTGAAATGTTCACTCATCGGACCACAAAACACAACTCCACTGTGCTACTGTCCATCTCGGATGAGACCGAGCCCAGAGAAGTCGGCGGTGTTTCTGGACAGTGTTGATGTATGGCTTCTGCTTTGAATAGTAAAGCCTTAACTTGCATCTGTGGATGCAGCGGCAAATGGTGTTGATTGACAAAGATTTACCAAAGTATTCCCGAACCCATGTCAGGATATCCATTACATACTCATGACGGTTTTTAAGACAGTGATGTCTGAGGGATCGGAGATCACGCGCATTCAGAAGTGGTTTTCAGCCTTGCCCTTTACGCACAGAGGTTTTACCGGATTATTGGAATCTCTGAATTATATTGTGCACTGTAGAAGGTGAAATACTCAAAATCCTACTGATTTGTATTTGAGGAATGTTGTTCTCAAAGTATTGGATTATTCACTGACACGTCTGTTGGCAGATTGGTGAGCCTCGACACATCCTTGCTCTTGGAGGACTAGGCCTTTTATGGAGGCTCCTTATAAACTATGATTAGACGATTTCCCCACCGGTTTCGCATCACCTTCTTATTTCAACTTGTCACACAGTTATTAGTCCTAAACTGCCCCTGTCCCAACTTTTTGGAAGGTGTTGCATACATCAAATTCCAAATAAATGTTTACCTTCAAAAAACTATGCAGTTGTTTAGGTAAAAGATCAGATACATTGTGTTTATACGTTTTTTGTTTAAATATAAGCCAAAGTACATTTAAATTGTTTTTATTAGCATTTTCCATACTGTCCCATCTTTTTCAGAATTGGGGTTGTATATAATAATGATAATTAGTCTTTATTGATCACATATACATTACAACACTGTGAAATTCTTTTCTTTGCATACCCCAACATGTCAGGAAGCATATTAGGAGCATATATTGTGTATTTTGTATATTTTTGTATACTGTAGGTTTTTTTGCCCTGTGTATATTTTGTATTTGGAGTTGTATGTTTTGCTTAGTAGATGTTACATGTCAATATATGTCCAGTATTTGTAAGTGGAGCTATCACGAGAATTTCAATGAACAGTTTTCCATGTTTCAGCTGTGCAAATGACAAATAAAAGGCTCTGACTTTGACTGTTTGACTTTGACTACCATTAACTGCTATAATGGTGCAATAATAATCACATAAACACTTGAAATGATAGAAAAACAACTTTGGCTGCAAATTGAACAGGGCTTCTCGAGAGAAAGCTAGATGTTTAACACGTAGTAGTACTCATATGTAATCCTGATTTACAACACAGGACCTGGGTGTTCTCCAGAGACACAGAAAGAACTCAAAGAAAAGAGAATTACATTTTAATTATTTTCCTGTTTTGGAGAAAAAAAAACTGGGCTTAAGTTTCCTCAATTGATTTGATTTGTGCCCCAGGATGAACAAATGGAAGGCCTGAGAGCCTGAGGAACAAGGCGTTCTTGATACCTGTGTGCTACTGTATAAGCCAAGAACACTTAAGCTGCACTGAGTCTGACGTTAATTCTTATGTCAGCACCAGAAAGCTGTAGAAACAGAAGAACAGTAGAAAGGAGCAGTATTAAAACAGGATTCTCCGGACCACATCAGAAATCAGATTCACATCATTCCTGTCCAGCACAAGCCTTCACACTTTCCTCAAACACCAACTTCCAAAAGGCAACCCGATCTCCTTTATGCCATTATGTGCTGATATGTTAGTTCTTTCTCTGGACGATTGGAGAGATTAGGTGATCAGACATAGAAGATTGAATCACAAAAACTTCCAATAACTAAGTGACTAAAAAGACCTGTATTGTATGTTCTGTTCAAAGACCCATAAAAAGCCATACTCTGTATAAAGGTCATATACTAACATATTCATTCGAATCTATTTGTTTGGCAGCAGTGGAACAAGCCTTTGGAGGCCAAGTGGAAAAGAAAACGTTTTCCATTTCAATGAGCCTCCTCAGACCAGTATAGTAACACCAGATGGACGTCCCTGCTATAGCACAATGGGGATATGAGGTCATGAAAATGGATTTTCCTGAAATTAAGGACAAAGTTTGAGGTTTACATGTTATAATGTTCTATGTTGTGATTGTAAAACACCATATGATATTTACTGCATTACAAAACAAACTGCATAGTTACCCCTTTGGAGTGTACTGACTTCATCACCTGTCTGAAAGTCATTTTGTTTGAATTCTGTACATACAAAAAGTCCAACACTGAAAAGGCTAATATACAAATATATTGACAACATACCAACTATGAAATCACCATGAAGGCTTGATTATCAATGATTCATACTGGCTAGTAACACTAGCCAGTATGTGCTCTTTTGTTTTTGAGCGTATATGACATGTCCGCTGCCATGTGACTGACCTTCATTTTAAATAAAATTACCTCTTTTTTCTTTAGCTCTGATCATACCACAGCCAAAATGAAAAGGCTGCCCCATAATCACTCACAGAGTCAGAAGTACTGCACTGCCCAGTTGGCATCAGTTCCCCAGTTATCACCCAGTCTATAGTCATTAAGTGATTAATCATTTCCTCATATTTACTCACTTATCAACATTTGTAATACAATTTTGGGGTCTAGGGCTATTAGAGGAACATCTGTGCATTTTCACATTTCTCCAAAGCTAGACAGTTTATTGATCCAGAAATGTCAAACATTTTTGATGATCAACAGATATAAATGTATGTGTTTTAAACTACTTGCAAAAAGCAGAGAATGAAGATACAATCATAGTTAATTATTACCATTAATCCAGCTTTTGCAGACTGCAGGACTGGGCCCTGGGAGCATTTAAGGATATGGAAAAATTCTACGTGAAAAAAGGCAAGTGAGGGATGGAATGAATGAGTATGATTATATTCATTAATGTTCATCCAAGAAACAACAAGACTGCTTTTCTATGCACAATGCTGCCTTTCAGAAAAATCCAAGAAGTTAAGGAAAAATCAATCTTTCTTGATGTCTCTCATTTCATGGTTGATTTGATTTTTTTGAGGCCTTTTTGGACTCCTCTATTTGGCTATTTTAATATGGTTAGCGCCATCACATTACGACGTAATTTTCCCTCGACCGAGAAACAGCATATACTGCCATTTGAGACCATACTACTAAAATTCATATACTAGACGGCAGAGTGTATAGTGCATAGTATAAGTGTATAGTGTATAGTATGTGATTTGGGACACAACTTAAGTGATTTTTTTCTGAGTTTTGAACAGTATATTAATCTTAGAGCTCTATACTGTAGTAGAATATATTCTGTCCCCTGGGTTAGTGGTAAGTCATCTGATCAGTAACTCCAGGATTTTGCAATTTCAGAAATCAATGCTAAATTAAACAAACTCTGCAATACTTGTAGGAGCTTGCAATTTTTCAAAATTACGACTTTCAAGATTTGTTCCAAGATGCATCATGTGATGTCATCACAACACACATTCAGCCAAAACCCTCATCAATTCACATGATATGAACATAAGTAAAGCTAAAAGGTCTCATTTACCAATAAACAATGCTGCAAAAGACTGTACAAAACAATTTTGTGCAATTGCAATTTCGCCAATTCAAGTAGTTTTATGTAAAAAACAAAACGCCACAAAAAGACTGCGAAATCTTAACTGACGTTAGAGTCAGAGGCATATTACAGTTTATTATAGCAATGTTGGTGCTTCAGTGCTATGAAATTAAACAAGTCGTGGCTGTTATAGCAAGTGTAGAATGTATTTATGGCACATTTTAGTTTTAGTGGATTTATCTTTCTAGATAATGCATCATACCTTACACCTCAGTAGTACTATGTAACCAATAAAACGATAGTCTAGCTAAATTAACTTATACTACAGTGCTGTTAAATTCTTGAATCTTATAATCATAATAATCAACTTTGGTAGCAGTAACTACCGCAACACCCCATCATGGATTATTATCCTATCACATCATGCCCGCCATTTTATTTCTTATATAACACATACAAACAAAGCAAATTAACACTAAAAGCATTTTTCACCTGTTTTTGTACTGTAATGTAGTCACCTAGAACCAGAGATTAATGGACTGATAAGTGCATTAGATTTCCTCTGTGGGAGCAAAGATTGATGTTTTAAAAACAAATCAGTATTGCGAAACCAGCATTCCCAACCAACACAAACATTTGTCTTATTATTCTTGTGAAGACCATTCATTGACATTATTAATTATTTAAACATTTATAAACATTTATAATTAAACATGTATAATTATTAATGCTGCTAATCAATGCTAGGCATATACCAAAACCTAACCCTCAGCTTAACCTCAGCAATGAAAAGGAAAACTGAAGTTTTTGTTTAAAAGTATCATTATTATCCATCCATCTATTTTCCGTACCACTTATTCTGCATATTATGATTACATTTTATTATTATTATTATTATTATTATTATTATTATTATTGTTGTAGGGAGAAATAGATCTATATATCTCTAAATGCAAACTTGTTTGCTCACTTTATCTTTCTTTCTGGCTCTATTTTTTAAATAAGCGGAAATGTGCTGAAGGACAGTAGCAGATGGAATAAGGAGATAGTACACAACTTGGCTTCATATCTCTCGAAGTGTGTGGAACCGTCTTAATGTATTAGACATTTGAGAATGGGAGAGTCATAATTCTTTATAGACTCTTTATAGTTTTCACTAAAAAAACAGAAGTGAGTTTTTATCTGTGTAACTCTCCACATTTCTTATATCTTATATATTAATATTATTAATTAATAAATATTAATAATTGTCTGAGTGCACACAGGACAATTTTCTGTGCTAAAATGAAGGCTTAATTGAATTAACAGCTGAACACAAATGAATATTTGACTTAAGTCAGCAGCATGGAATTTGCTGTTTGAATATACACATTTTCTAAACATTTCCTTAGCAGTCATGTAGCAGTCTTGAAAAAGAGGCTAAAGAGGAGATAAATCAGCAAAAGTAAAGCAGTGCTTATTCCTCAGATGAGTTTACAGCATGCATTCTCCTGCCATCTTTGCATAGCCTAAGTTAGCTTAAACACCCCTGTGGGGTGACCTTGTTGGCAGTAATGGGTTTTCCAGATGCTTCCGTCCAGCAGACAGTGAAGCCAGCACCATCTGGGAGCTCTCCCTCTCTTTCTCTACTCTGGCCAGGACCAGAACCTCCGTCTTGTTCCCAGAGCTGTGTTGGGCCAGGAAAATGCACTTATTCTTAACCTGAAACATATGCAGTGGTATGTATGTGTTGTATGTAGTCCCAGTCATTGACATGTGCAAAAACTGCAGCTGAAAGCCCAAACGTTGGTGTTTGACTCTTGCCAAAACACGAACCCTGAAAAATAATCAGGCTGCCTTGGAGAGTTGTGTCATCAAGGTACTTCCATGTGTAGCAAATATAGACAGACCATGATCAAGTGTCACAGGATCAGCGAGCAGTAGTGAAATTTCAACATATTGTTGCTGTCCTGCATGAGCCATCTGTCATAAATTGACCCTCATTAGGTTACTTTCAGACAAACTGTGCCAAACACAACTGGCTAGACTACAGACTTACAGGACAGTCAGGAAGATGCTGTAATATGTGCCATGACATTATGTCCAATGAGATTAAAATCAGTTGATGTCTGTTCTCTGTAAATAGGACATGTAGTCCCTGTTAGCTCCCTGGCTTTTCATCTGTTACTGTGTCATGCCAGTAGCAGAGAGACAAATGTAGTGTTGAGAGCTGTGGAACCCTGAAAAGAGCCTTAATGTTTTATGGAATTGTTCAGAGGAACATTTAAACATGTTCTTCAGTTGGTAAGCTGCTTTTACCTTAAGAAACATTATCAAATACAAACAAACACATTAATGTATGTAAGTGGTGCCTTGCAGTTTTATCCCAAAAGTTTCATTTTATCATGAACTTTTATTTTAATCATCTATTGAGACTTCAGCATCACCATAATCAAGTGTGGACATTTAAATATAAAGAGTGTTCTATCAGAAACTGAACAAACTGATCAATTATTGAGTAACCTTAACCTTGATCATCTTACTGAAACTTACTCCACAACTCCATTGTGTTTTAAAATCCCCAGGTTATAATGTTTATCTAGACAAGTGGGAATCCACAGCATAGGGGGAAGGGTTTTATTTATGTAAAGGAGGGCATTTAGTGTAAACAAACTGAAATTCCTTATAGTACTACTCTGTAGTGTGTCAAAATGTCACGATCCCCTAAAATGTCTTTCATTGTATTTGAATTTTATCCTCTACCAACAGCTACAGACGTGTTCTTTGATGATCTAGATCATGGTCTTAAATGATACAAGGGAAGAAAGTGCTTCAAAAAAACACAAAGCAAGAAAGCACAAAGGAAAAGGCTAAAAGGATACAAAATATAGTCCTCTCAAACCCTTTTCTTATGTAATTAAGCAATTAATCTATGTCTGCACTACTGAATTTAAATTTTGCATGTATTTTAAAATATTTTATCATAATACAGATCTGTAATAATCAATCATGTATTTCAAAATTGACTGGACACAGTAATCATATGTATCCTCTCCTAACCATTTGTATCCTATAATTTAACTTATTCTGTAAATGATGATCTCTGTGTGTATGGAATGGTGGGTTTTCCGTGTGTGGGTATGTGTGCACTATATATAGATTGATGGTTTGGGGGACGTAGGAATGAGTATGGGTTATGCTTACTTGGGGTTGGAATTCAGGTTGCAATTATGACTATATAGTTTTAGGCATGTAGTAGGTTTATTTTTGTTTGTCTCTACTTACCTGCCCAGGGCCTGCCTAGGAAGTTAGCTAATAGCTTACATTTTGTGTCTCAAAAGTCTAGATACATGGGGAACTATGTTTCCCAGTACCACATTGGTCGTGCCTTCCTCAGTGGGTGTTCATGGACACCCATTTTTGTATAATGGGACACTGGTTTTTTTTCTTCATAAAAGTTATCAAGAAATGCCTGAAACAAGAGCAACACAGGAGTTCAGAAACATTCTCAGTCCACTAGCAGTGTTAGGTTAAATGTGATACATTTTTTTTCCTGCTTTAGTCAGTTCCATCTTTTTTTTTTTTTTTTTTTACACGTTGCCATTGTTTCGTTTATTAAATCAACCGTAACCAATGCATCCTAAGTAAATATTCATGCTAGACCTGGTCTTCAACTAAACTCAGACAAGGCCAAATAATGAGCCTGTTTGGACTCAATGATTTTTGGAAATTCTTACATCAGCTAATCAGGAGCACTTTCAGACTATGATACAAGCAATAACGCACACCAGTGAGATTGAATGTTTACTGAAAAAAGAGCAGAAAGAGCATTATCTCAGCATTACATGTAACTACACTGTCAGCAACGCTACATTGAAGAAAAGTTGTTTTAAGAAAATAACACAGTAACAGTAAGGCTATTAGAAAATCACAAACATTTAGTGATTAATTTAGTAATGTAATAATGAAGAAGGAAAATAACTTAGCAGCTGGAAAAATGTTTTTTTGTCTTTTGGCAGCTGGTAGCTGGTCAGCCTAAGCTGGATTTTTCAGCCTGCTTTTGAGTTATGGAAGCCAAAAAGTTTCAGGAAAGTTTCATACCATACCATCTGTACATACAGTGGATATAAAAAGTCCACACACCCCGTTAAAGCGGCAATAAAAGAATAACACTAATATAAATCATGGCAGATCTTTTCCCACATTTAATGTGCAATTGCAAAGTATAAAAATAAAGTGAAAAAAAAAAAACCTTACAATAACCTAGTTGCATTAGAGTGCACACCTATGAAATAATACTTTGTTGAAGCAGCTTTTTTTTAATTTCATTACACCACTCATTATTTTTGAGCAAGAGTCAGCATGGCACACTTTGACTTGACAAAATTTTGCCACTCTTTCTTGCAAAACCATTCTAGGACTGTCAAATTGTGGGGGCATCTCCTGTGCACAACCTGCTTCAGGTCACCCCACAGATTTTTGGTTGGTGTGGGCTCTGGCTAGGTCATTCAAAAACACTGATCTTCTTTTGGTTGTAATTCCTTTGTTAATTTGAATGTATGCTTTGTGGGCTCTTTTTTTGCATTAAAATTGACTGGTATTTATAGCTATTCATGATTCCCTCCACCTTGATAAAACCTGCAGTTCTGGCTGAAGAAAAGCAGCCCTAAAGCATGATGCTGCCACCACTATGCTGCACCGTGAGTATGGTGTTCCTTTGGTGATGTGCTTTTTTGCACCAAACATACCTTTTGGAATCGTTCTCATCAGACCATAATACATTTTTCCACATGATTTGGGGTAATTTATTTGGGCTTGTATGTTTTTTTGTGAGAAAGGGCTTCCAGCTAGTCATCCTAGCCCATAGCGAGGACCTGTGAAGAATATGAGATATTTCTGCAGCTACTTTAACGCTGCTATAGGTCTCTTGACAGTCTCCCTGGTAGGTTTTTGTGACATGAAACTGAATGTGATTGGTTCATTCTGAACATAGCCACATCCCCAATTATATAAGGCTGTGCACACTTGTGCAACCAGGTTATTGTAAGCCCCCCCCCCATATTTTTCCTGAAATGTTTCTCTTTTTTCCCCTCCATCACAATCCACTGTATAACAACCTCGAATTTAGAGCTTCACACTTTACTTAATTTAGACATATAGCTCCCTCTGGTGTTAGATGAAGTGTTTGTGAAAAGTCAGATTGTTTTTTTTTTTTTTTTTTTTTTTTTTTTTTTTTAAAATTAGGGATGAGAAAAGGAAATAAGCAATGCTATAATTTGGATGGAAACGTTTGGGTACCCCTGGCCAAATTATTACGGCATGTGCAAAGGTTTTGACACTGTACTAAGTCAGTTCTTACTGCAAATGCTTTAGCCAGCTAAGAAAAGGTAAAGCTTGCATTTCTTTAAGAAGTTCATCATGGATTTTCAAGTATGTTTTGGGTCATAGTCCTGTTGGAGAAGCCAATTTCTTTTCAGCTTCAGTTTTCTAGACTGACTGAGTCACATTTCCAGTCACTTCCAGAATTTGCTGATAGATACTGAAATCCATACTTCCATCTACCTTCTGTAGTGTTTCCTGTGCTGCCGGCTGCCATACAACCCCAAAGCATAACAGATCTACCCTATGCTTAATATTTGAAATGGTGTCCTTTTCATCAAATGTGGCTCCTTTTTCACTCTCCAAATACCTTTGGGGACTGTGACAAGTTCCATTTTCTACTTCATCAGTCCACACCACAGGCTTTTCTGTTTTGCAGACATCAGACATTCACTTTGGTGACATTTTTGATGACTCTTCAGTACAGTTCATGTTTGTGCAAGCAACTCTGCAGAGTAGAACAGGCACCAGAACTCCGGTGTCATCAAAACCTTCCTGCACACCGTTGCTATCATTTGGGGATTTTGCTTTGCCTTTCTGCCCAGCATATGGGCAGTTCTATCTGAAAGTTTTCTTGGTTTTCTAGATCTTGCATTGGCCTCTACAGTTCCTGTTATCAGCCATTTCTTAACAACATTTCAGACTGAGCTGGAAGCTTTCCCCTGCTCTGTAGGCATTAATTAGCTTCACATTTTCAGATCCTCAGTGAGCTGCTTAGCTGCAGTAGTAGCTCAGTGATTGAGACATTGCACTACTGATCGGAAGGATGTGAGTTCAAAATCCAGCACTGCCAAGCTGCTACTGCTGGACTCTTGATCAAGGCCCTTAACCCAGTTAAGGCCCTTAGCTCAGCTGTATAAATTAGATAAATGTAAGTTGCTCTGGATAAGAGCATCTGCCAAATGCCATAAATGTAAATGTCATGATTGTTGAGTGTTAGCACAAGGTTTGAAGAGTCAGAAAATTTTATATGCTCTGGTATTGTTATTCCTAATGACAATTCTTTACTTAAGGACTAATAAGTTGATTAAGTTCTGAGACTTTACAGCTGGAAGGGTATACAAACTTTTGTACATGCCACAATTACTACTTATTAATTTTTTTTCTATGTACCTGGACATTAACATTGGCAGAAGATGTTATTATTATTATTATTATTATTATTATTATTTTCTTAAGTTTGCTTCAGAAATTGTGTTTACTTTAGTGGACTGAAATACCTGTAACATCTGGATCTCCATGACCAGGGTTGGGAACCTATACTCTAAAATGATGAAGTAAATATCTTGGGAGAACTGCTGACAAAAAGGTAGGCCTAATGTATTCCCAAGGATAGATAGAGACCATATGTTAAATTCCTGTTCAATTCAATGAACCACCACAATGGCTGAGCTAAACTCAAAACTAAATTTGAGCTAAATTCAAAATCCAAGAAAGTGAAATTATTTTTTGCTTCTCAAAAATGAAGTTCCATCACATTACTCTGTGGCTTACAGTTGGCACCTGCTTCCTCTTAGTTATGGTTATTTCTTCTTTTTTTTTTGTTTCACTTCCTCATAGGTAGACCTATTCATTTTTACAGCAGTAGGCACACATACATGAGACATGTGTTTCTGTACATCACCCACTGGGGGTTTTAGGGGGTTCCGCAATTTGACATTTCTGGTCTTATACTTCTATACTTTTGCTCTGTGCTGCACATTTTGTGTTTACCCTGCTATAGCACACTTGGCTCATTAGCTCATTCACAAACTCTTCATGAAATTAAAATGGGCATATAAGATCAGGAGAAAACTAGTTTGTGAGGAAAAAATGAGATCAAATGAAAAATGTGCCATTTTACATATGCAGGAAACCAACAGTTTGCTATTTGAACCAAAGTCAACAGCAGCATATCATAACGTCTATAGTCAGATGTCCACTAGGTAGGCTAAGCAAATAATTGTAGATGGTGTGGTTGTTATTCTTGCACAATGCTTTTTCAACACTAGGCAGTACACTAGATACACTCAGCAGAGTTTTCAACAGGTGCAACAGTATTGTTGGAGGTTTAATAATAGTGTACACATACTGGTTTGTGTCACACCTACTTTATTGTTGTACAGTTTGGACTGTCAAATTATGCATAGCAAAAGATGGCTGACAGTTAGTAATTGTATATAGTACCGTATGAAGTGCACCTATACGACATCTGTGCCTAAAAAAAAAAATCACACATTACTACACCGAATTTGCATCACTTGTATAGAACGGCTCATGTACAGTGATCACAATGAGGTAAAATGTAGATTCATGTACAGTGATCACAATGATGTACAATATAGTTTCATGTACAGTGATCACAATAATGTACAATATAGATTCATGTACAGTGATCACAATGATGTACAATATAGAGTCACGTACGATGATCACAGTGATGTACAATATAGATTCATATACAGTGATCACAATGATGTACAATATAGTCACGTACGATGATCACAGTGATGTACAATATAGATTCATATACAGTGATCACAATGATGTACAATATAGATTCATATACAGTGATCACAATGATGTACAATATAGAGTCACGTACAGTGATCACAATGATGTACAATATAGATTCATGTACAGTGATCACAATGATGTACAATATAGAGTCACGTACGATGATCACAGTGATGTACAATATAGATTCATATATAGTGATCACAATGATGTACAATATAGAGTCACGTACGATGATCACAGTGATGTACAATATAGATTCATATACAGTGATCACAATGATGTACAATATATATTCATATACAGTGATCACAATGATGTACAATATAGAGTCACGTACAGTGATCACAATGATGTACAATATAGAGTCACGTACAGTGATCACAATGATGTACAATATAGATTCATGTACAGTGATCACAATGATGTACAATATAGATTCATCATGAATCATTGTAATCACTGTACATGAATCTATATTGTACATCATTGTGATTACTGTACATGAATGATTCGTGTACAATGATCACAATACAGGAAACTGAAAGTGACGATTCCACCCATTTGCTTTTAAAACCCTCAACGTGCCTAGAAGATTTTATTCAAACCAAGAGAAATGATGCTTTCAAGAAGAGCTTACTCATAAAGCAGAACAAAAAGGTATGAAGGACCAAACCCTGCCCCACTGACGCATATTCGTTGCTGCTTCTCTTTTTCAGTTCGTGCCTTTTCAAAGTCACAAACAGCATCTTGTTAAACGAGTTCAGCCAGTTCACTGATTGAACATCGCCAGAAGGCGGAGACCTGTACCTTAGTAATGCGGGTTTAGTGTGTAAAACGACTCGTTACTAATCGTATACAGTAAACGCCGGCGCTGTGATTGAGCAGCAGACAGAGACGCGCCCTGCCTGTCCTATGGGCTGAACCTGAGCGAGGTGACGCGTGGAAGGAAGCGACGCCATGCGCTCAGTCCACTCGACACTGCTCACATCACCTTAGCGTCACATCACATTAGCCCAAAAAGAATCTGGTCAACGCGGCGGTAAAGACAATAGTGTGTTTTAGGTTGATATAGCGGTGCTTTCGGTACCTTAAGCAGCGTTACCTGTCTTTGTATCATCACTCCGGTGACAGAAAATGCTCGAGTGTCTTTGTGGGAACTGGTGCTCGCGTCTGGTCGAAGGAAACAAATCGACGTGGTATTTTCTCCTCTTGCTCCTTGCTTATGTGTTATATCTAGTTTTTGGGGCTGTCGTTTTCTCTCTGGTGGAATTGCCGTATGAAGACTTGCTTCGACAAGAGCTTAGTACTGCGAAACAGCAGTTTCTGCGGGAGAATGAATGCATATCCGAGGAGAAACTGGAGGCATTTTTGGCCAGAGCGCTGGAGGCGAGTAATTACGGTGTGTCCGTGTTAAAGAACAACTCAACCAACTGGAATTGGGATTTCACCTCGGCGCTATTTTTCGCAAGCACAGTGCTCTCCACGACAGGTGAGTCAGGTCATCAACTATATAAAAAAAACAGGCTATAGCATATCCTATTAAATATTTACAGCACTTCCTGTTTGCTTAGACGACCGTCGCGAGACAAATTGCCTTTGAATCTAAGGTCTTGGAGTGGGTTGTGTTATTCAATAGGCCTCAAGCAGCAGCACCATTCACCTTCAAAGGCCTTCTCTTTATTACATGGAATAGTTATGGTTAAACTCATGTCTAACATTCATTCATTTCTGAATTTTGTTTTGGCAGTCTGTCTAGTGGTCTGAGTACTAATGGTTTTTGACACCTTTTTTGAGTTACACATTTTATTAATGATTGCAAATCTCACATAGTGCAGTCAGATATAATGATCAGTGACTCGGGCATCAGATCAGTGCAAAGTGAGTGGTACACTGCTAGGGCCTGTGGACACTCCAGCATTAGCACAGAAGTGTGCACTTTTAGTGTCCCGTGTAGCAACACTGCAGGTGTGCTGAAGGCTGCGTGAAGGAAAACTTGGTGTTCTGTTTCCTGGACTTGAGTAACTTGAGTATTGGCAAGATCAAGGTGTGCTTAACACACTGTCCTGGCAGCAACATAGTTGCTGGGTTTTATTGTATGACACAACATGACTAAGTAGACTCCCTATGGATAGAAGGACATGGACCGATTAACACATGCCTAAAACGAAAAATGTGAGACTTCATCTGATGTTATTGACGTTATTCATTTCAAGACATCCATATACATGCATACAGTGAAAGAAAATGTTGTTCCACCAGAACTGTGGTGCAACGTACATTATATTTAACAGTACTTTAAGTGTATATGCATATGGAATGTAAATAATTCTCCCAGACATGGCACGCGGCAGACAGACCATACACACGAACTGCAGAGAACAATGTGGATGAACATGGTGTCGTAAGGCATAAATGCTTAGCATATCTGTTCAAAGATCAGAATGTAAACTGTTAAATAACAGCATGGAAGTGTAGCAGCATTATGACATAAATATTATGTGCGTAACGTTGCACTCTGGTCAAGATTCGATTCGATTTTATCCATGATCCTGGCTTCACAATTTCAGTTTGATTCGAATCTCGGAATATTTTGAACAAAATTTGACTGGCGAAAAATTATGACAAAAGATTCTTTAAAAAAATATATATATTTCTGAGTTATATACATTGCAAATCAATGTGCATTTTTGTATGCATAAAACTAAATAAATCAAAGATAGCTATGAACATAAAGTACTACAGGTTTATCATAACCTTTGTGTGTGTGTGTGTATATGTGTGTATATATATATATATATATATATATATATATATATATATATATATATATATATATAATATAAAAAATCCCCCCCCCCCCAATAATTTTTATTTAATATGTGAGGTGTCCTAGAAAAGATAGAGCTCCAAAGTCGGCTAAATCGCTCGATTTTCGTATCCTTTGGTGCTGTTTGAAAGCTAACAAAGAGCTCCTTTTAATGGTTAGAATGTGGCTATGTAACTGTATAATGTGTAATGTGTGTTGCAGTCTGGAGCTATCAGGCTATCAAAGTGCAGATTTGCACTTTTCAAATCTGAAAAGTTTTCGTTCGTCATGATGCATACTTGCATCTCTAATGAATATACAAGTAAACAACAGCAGATGACACCGTGATTGTAAGTGCAAATAATGATATGTGTAAGGTGAGTGAGTGCTCTGATCTGGTTTGTTTACTGTGCTGAAAGTAAGATCAGGTGTGTGTGGAGGGCAGCAGGGTGTTGAGGCTGCCGGAGGGAGGAGCTGTTGCAGAGTCTAGTAAAGATGGCCTAGATACTGTGGTATCTTCTTCCAGATGACATGAGCATAATGGGAGAGGTCATGCTTGTTGACATCCTGTTGATGAGGTAGGGATCATGTTTCAGATTTTCAGAGAAAGGAAAAAAAAAAAGAGTCAAAGATGAGTAGGTATTGCATATTAAAAGAAAATAAAAACTGCCTAAATCTCTGAAATGCACATACATTTTTTTAAATTGACCTAACATTCATATTACCTCCCCCAACACTTTAGCTTGCCATTTAACATGAACTGAAGTAGAGTAGAGTGCTAGAGGAGCACTTCTACACTGCCTTTATGTGGTCTGTTCATGATATATTTAGGATCAGAGTTTTGCTGAAGCTTGGCAAGATCAGACAACTTAGTCATATTTTTCTGTTTATAATGTCAAGATTTTATTATACAAACATGAAAAACATTGTCAGAAACTGTAGTTTTGTCCTTTCAATGTGCTTATGTGTAAATAATGAGTAACATATGTTGATTAGATAAAAATACAAAAAGCTTGCCTATAGTAGTTTTGTATAGTACTTAGGGCTGCACGATTATGTCCAAAATGATAATCCCGATTATTTTGATCAATATTGAGATCATGATTATTTATCACGATTATTCATTGATTTTAGGGATAACATATTTTTATTGCACTTTCACATTTAAATAAACAGACCGCTGCTTTCACCTCCATGTTTTGCTACATTCCTGCTAATGTACAAATTTTTGCATCAAATTAGACTGGACCTTAAATTGCATCATCTCTTAGAAGCAAAACATAAATAAAATTGTACCCAAAATATAGGATAAGTAAAAATAAAAATGCCATCAACCGAATGAAAATATGCAATCAAATATAACAATATGCAACCAAATGAAAACAGTACAGGCCTATGCAGAAAAGGCAATAACAGTGTGTACAGGAGGAGATTCACAAGACAGTTTCTTTTAGGAGCACTTGTGAACCTAATTACAAAAATTAGGAGCACAGTTGAAGTTGAGGTTTTTAAAAAAAACTATTTTTATTTATTATTATCATTATTTTATTTTTTTTTAGAGATGGTAACATTAATGTGCCACAATATAACACACAAGTAGCATGAGAAAACTTGCTGGTCAATTATGACAGAATTTAGGAACATAGTGTGAGCCATGACACATTAATTTACCTTCTGATAAACTAAATTTAATACTTTCAGTTCATTTTACAGACTTTAAGCAAAAAGAAAAAACACTGTTACCCTGTTGTTGTGGATAAAAAATGACATGAAATACACATGAGGGAGACTTAGTATGAGTAAAAATGTAATTTTATTGGTAATTCACAGGACGGGTGGGTGCGTAGTCTGGAGGAGAGTAAGAGGGGGAAGAAAATGGGGTGCGTCCTGGAGACATGGGGAAATCAGCAAGGGTGAAGTGAACGGACCACTGAGAGTCGGGCGGACTGGTAGGTGAGAAGAGGGACGAATGGTCGGGGCCCGGATCAGAGAAGACAACATCATCCTCGGATTGGAAGCTAGAGGGGGGTTCTGGTTCTGACTGTGTAGAGGCGTCAACACGCACGTTCGTGGGGCAGATTCTGTACCGAAGAAGAGGGGGGAACCCCGGGTCTCTATTCTTAGGGGGGGTGCTGCGAAGATAGTTAAGCAGCACCATGATATCAGCCGTGAGATGCACAAGCTGGTAATCAGTGTCCAGATCCAGATCCAGATCCAGGTCCAGTAACGGAGAGAGAAGGGACTGACGACGGGCACCGGCACCTAGACATACAGAAGCGGTTTTAGTCAGAGGTGGATAAAGTGGTAAAACACTTTAAAGATCTTTATGGGTTGTTAGTCAAAAAGTCGAAAGAAGTGTACGAGCTGAGGAGTGCTAAAAACACACACACACACGCTCGTACAGTCAAGGGCGGGCAAGTAGACACAACATACACACACACACTCTCTCTTTCTCATACACACACATGAATAACTTTAATAATATCTTATAGTAATAGAGAAACTCTATAAAAAACAGAATAGTAGGATATGCAGGACAGTAGAACTGTAATGATATTAAGAAGTTGGAAGTACAGTAAACCGCTTTTCAAGTATTATAAATATATATAAAATAAGAAATATAGTGCAAATATGAAAATAAAAACTAGAAATACAGGAAAATATAACTTACTCATGATTCAGATGGTGAAGATTCTCGTCTCGCAAGGAAGGCCTTAATTTTAAGAGAACCATGAAGAGAGCCAGTTATAAGGGTGGCTGGGTCAAACTGCCCCCCCTCGAGATAAAGATAAGACCAAGATCCCTCTAGGTTGTTTAGTCTTGTCCACGGTCTACTCTCTGGGTAAATGAAAATGCTGGTTTCTGAGGCCCTAAGGTAAATGAAAATGCTGGTTTCTGAGGCCCTAAGGTAACTGAAAATTCTGGTTTCTGATCCTCTGAGTAACTAGAAACTCAGGGTTTTTATTTTCTGGGTTATTAGAAATGCCTGGGTTCTGATTTTATGTGTAAATTAAAACCTCTGGTTTCAATTCTATGTGTAAGTGAAATAGCCCTTTTCTGGAACATAAGAGTAAGGTAAATGAGCTCTTTTTTAACCCTATTGGTAGTGAGATCATAGTCTTCTTGAAACATATGGGTTATTTAGTGTGTAGATACAGTATAAATACTGGAGCTTAAGCTCAGGGTATGGGAATCACTTCTGAGAATTCTCATCGGTGTGGATCTTGTGTGGTGGAATGGAACAATAAAGCTGGACCCTTGCTTCTTCTCACTCACGGCTGGTGTATTTTTTCTATCTCCAACTGGGCTCAGAGGTAGATGTGAGTATTGGCTTCTAAGTTGAATTTTAAATGTTTTTGGGTAATAGGCTAAATTTGAGCCAACACTGTCCACCTTGTAAACAAATACAATAAACCTCAATGTTCAGTCTTTGAAGTCTGCTCCTCTTAAATATATTTAAAGCTACACTATTAGACATTTTCCACTGTCATGGTTCTGGGTTGGAGTCAGTTCTCGAACCTCTCTGTGTATATTGTGTATATATCTGAATAATCTCACATAGGATGTGATTGGGTGAGTTAATTTACCTGTCGGATGCAAAGTGCTTTAGTTTAATGATGTTCATTAGGGATGCACCAATCAGGATTTTTTCGACCGAAACTGATCCAGACCCCAATCTTTTTTTTAATTTAAGCTTTAATCAGGAGGTCTGTCATAAACAGTTAAATGTAAGCTGTCTGCTCATGGTCACTGTTAGTAGAGTTAAAATAATAACAATAATTGTCCTAATTAAAAGTAGATTAACAAAAGCATGATCCATATTAGGAAAAAGGCTAATAGCCTTCTAAGGAAATAGCTTACTAAGCGTAATGTCAAATTGATATTAAATGCAACCCATAGTAATTAAACATTATTTCATTTCTCATTTTATTAATATTTTATGAAGTTATTATAATATCTATTTTATATATATATATATATGTATATGTATATGTGTGTGTGTGTGTGTGTGTGTGTGTGTGTGTGTGTGTGTGTGAAGAAAACAATTTCACTGTGCTCTACTGTATATGTGACCCAATAAAGACTCATTATCATTATTTATTTATAACAAAGCACATTTTATTGGTTTTCAGGTTGTTTGTTTATCAGTTGTTCCTTTTGGATGGGTTCCCCCAGTACAGTGTTGCCATGTCTGCTGATAATATTGTGTTTTGGGGTATTAAACCAAAACTTGGAAACTGGAACTGATTTTTCTAGTGACATCTGGCAACCCTGAGTTTAAATGAAGTGAATACACTATGTATTTGAGTTACTGAAGAGCGTGAGGAGCATTATTAGCATTATTATTAATTTAATCTGCCTGATGCCGCTGTGTCTACACGAGCAGGTGAAAGTTAAGGTCATTTTGTGGGATCAATAAAAGATGGCGGTTGTGAGATTGGGAAGTTGAAAGAAGCAGATGATGTACAGCGTTACTCTTGTCATCATAATGGCTTCTCTGCAGTATTTAAACACTTGTTCGGTTGACTGAGGAGATGAAAAGCAGTGTGAAAGTAACTGTGTGGCAACAAAAGTGAGTACACCCCTAAGTGAAAATGTCCAAATTGGGCCCAAAGTGTCAATATTTTGTGTGGCCACCATTATTTTCCAGCACTGCCTTAACCCTCTTGGGCATGGAGTTCACCAGAGCTTCACAGGTTCCACTGGAGTCCTCTTCCACTCCTCCATGACATCACAGAGCTGGTGGATGTTAGAGACCTTGTGCTCCCCCACCTTCTGTTTGAGGATGCCCCACAGATGCTCAATAGGGTTTAGTCCATCATCTTCACCCTCAACTTCTTTAGCAAGGCAGTGGTCATCTTGGAGTTGTGTTTGGGGTCATTATCATGCTGGAATACTGCCCTGCGGCCCAGTCTCCAAAGGGAGGGGATCATGCTCTACTTCAGTGTGTCACAGTACATGTTGGCATTCGTGGTTCCCTCAATGAACTGTAGCTCCCCAGTGCTGAGCACTGACAGGCTGACCCCCACCCCTTCAACCTCTGCAGCAATGCTGGCAGCACTCATACGTCTATTCATTGAGGGAACCATTGAGCCAACATGTACTGTGACATACTGAAGCAGAGCATGATCAGTATGCAGTATTCCAGCATGATAACGATCCCAAACACACCTCCAAGACGACCACTGCCTTGCTAAAGAAGCTGAGGGTGAAGGTGATGGACTGGCCAAGCATGTCTCCAGACCTAAACCCTATTGAACATCTGTGGGACATCCTCAAATGGAAGGTGGAGGAGCACAAGGTCTCTAACATCCACCAGCTCCGTGATGTCATGGAGGAGTGGAAGAGGACTCCAGTGGCAACCTGTGAAGCTCTGGTGAACTCCATGCTCAAGAGAGTTGAGGCAGTGCTGGAAAATAATGGTGGCCACACAAAATATTGACACACTGGGCCCAATTTGGACATTTTCACTTAGGGTGTACTCACTTTTGTTGCCAGTGGTTTAGAGATTAATGGCTATGTGTTGAGTTATTTTGAGGGGACAGAAAATTTACACTGTCACACAATCTGTACTCTCGCTACTTTTACATTGTAGCAAAGTGTCATTTCTTCAGTGCTGTCACATGAAAAGTTATAATCAAATATTCACAAAAATGTGAGGGGTGTACTCACTTTTGTGAGATACTATGTTTGTGTGTGTGTATGTTATATATATATATATATATATATATATATATATATTTATATTTATATTATAATAAAATAAAATATAGAGGTATGGATGTGAGTATAAAAATGTTGCTGCTGTAACCGCACGTGTAGTCACACGTATAAACCATCTATGCATAAAAATGTGTATCTGACCGAATCTATGCTTATTTGTGTTTTTAGGGTATGGCCACACTGTGCCCCTGTCAGATGAGGGAAAGGCCTTTTGCATCTTCTACTCTGTGGTTGGGATCCCCTTCACTCTCCTGTTCCTGACCGCAGTGGTGCAGAGGGTCATGGTGTTCAGCACTCGACGGCCTGTGGCCTTCATACATCGCCGCTGGGGTCTGTCCAAGTCTCTGGTGACAGGTGTGCATGCGTTTGTGTTAGCCGTCATCATGGTCTCCTGCTTCTTCCTCATCCCTGCTGTAATCTTCTCTGTGATGGAGGAGGACTGGAACTTCCTGGAGTCTTTCTACTTCTGCTTCATCTCACTCAGCACCATTGGCTTGGGTGACTATGTGCCAGGAGAGGGCTACAACCAGAAGTTCAGGCATCTCTATAAAGTGGGAATTACTAGTGAGTGTGAAAATTAAATTAAGTATAAGTTAAATGAGCCTCACAAATAAATGAGTTTTGTATTCATAGGGTTTACTGTATATGTCTGTCTTTTCTCTGCAGTCTATCTGTTACTGGGTCTAATCGCCATGCTGGTGGTTCTGGAGACATTGTGTGAGCTTCAGCAGTTGAAGAAACTAAGGAAGATATTCTATGTCAAGAAAGAGAAATCAGAAGACCAGCTTACAATCATGGAACATGATCATCTCTCTTTCACATCTATGTCTGATCAAGGAGGCCCAGTCAGAGACTATAAGACAGACCTTTCCCCTGACGTATCCCCAATATCTGCATGTGATACTCCTGTCGTTAGGTAAGGTCCTAAGAAATAGTCAGATTTAGATAGTCAGTGATCAAATGCTTCTGAATTAGATTAGTGGTACTTGAATTAATGGTTGGATTACATGCCAACTTTTATAAAATGGACATATGATTGTAGTTGTCATCGTATTGCCAGCTTGTCATTGTGTAATAATAAATTATTAGAAGGGAAATAAATCCTGTAAAATCTTGGCGTTGTTAGTAGGCTTTAATCTGTCCTTAACTTTTAGGTACTAAATATCTATAGGGACATGTAGAGTATCAAATACTAAGTTAAAGGATTTAAAAGGGATGGAAATTTGGAGATGTACCTAGGCTATTGATTGTCATTAATAAGAAATCAATGACATTGATTATTCTATGAATGTGTACTGATAGAGGTACTTCATGAAGCACTTTTTCCCCCTCTGTGTCTATACATGTTCACAGTGCCACAACTTTAATTGAGCTGTAATTATGCATATAAAGCCCTTGTCAAAGGTTTGGGCACTCAGTCAAAGGTTTGGCAAAGGTTGTCAAAGGTTTGGGACTCAGAGAGGTTTTCTTCATTTGTATTATTTTTCACATTTAATAAGAAGTCACCAAAATTATGAAATAACGTATGAACATATACAGTGACCATTAAGTGTTAAACAAATTAAACTGTACAATATTTTAGATTCTTTGTAGTCTTGCTACACAACTTTACACACTCCACATTCCCTCAGTCTTCCCTTAACATTCCCACATGCTGAGGACTTCTTGGCTGCTTTTTCTAAATGTTCTAAATGAAAACTTTGGGTTTTTAATTTTTCTTTTGGTAAGTGAATTCATCCATAGCCAAATCACTGATTTAAGATTAATTATATTTTAAGAAATGTAATTCTTTTTCTTGCATAAGCCTATGGATAAGATGTGTTTAAGATCATAGAAAAACTAGCATTTATTTAGGTGTGTTCAAACATTTGACTGCTACTGTACTATTACTGTGTCATTAAGGTAGTTCATTAATATCCTGAGTATACACAGGTAGCTTCTTACTGACATCAGGCAATGTAGGCACATCTGTAAAATATAAGCACATCTGGAAAAGCAGAAAAGACAAGTCAGATATGTAGGTCATGTACAATTTGTGTTAAGTGAAACTGGTTTGGTTCTCATGCTGTATTAGTTGATTAGTCGTACTGTATCAGCGGTAGTATGTACTGTAGTTATTCACATGAGGGCACTGTTTTGCATTATATTAGAAGTATAATGAAGGACTGTTTTCAGGTTTACAGACTGTGTGAAATTGTGATGAATGAAAACTCTAGCTTGAAGCTATAATTCCCATGATTGGGATAAAACACAAAACTTTTTTGCAATTTGTCTGTATAATGTTTGTCACAATACTGACAGCTTATATGTTACAGTTCCTGAAAGTGTAGGCTTTAAGACAGTGTATTGAAGAATCACTGCTAGTAAATTCATATGTGTATGGTGGTATGATCAATTTGTGTTTGTAAATGCTCAACCTCATGAATAAAATGTGTTGAAATTTAAAACTGTAAGACATGTGCAGTAGATTGACCCATCTTTATTATAGAGTTCCACTAAACTGTAAACATACATGTCTTTATATTTGTTAGTCATGTAAACACTGTACTCATCAACTACACGTCAGACGTGTACAAACACAGCCCTCTAGACAGTGAGTTCATTGCGAGGCCATATAACCATGTTTGGGTGAACTGCTGGATCACTGAGGCCTTGTGATCAGTAGCAGCTGTACTGTGTGTTGACAGTGTATCAATATGCCTGCTGAGTTGTGAATGTGTACACTGTTGCAGGAAGTGGATGATGTGCTACTTTAATAGTCATGCTGAAAGTGCATCAGGGTTAACAGCTTCCTCAAAAAACCTTTTATTATCATCGAGTTTGAACTAATGAATATCAAAAGAATTTTCTGCACACTTCATTTTAGAGGGATGAACAATGTTGTCTATACAGAAGACAATCCAAAAATCTGATTATCCAAGTAATCTCCCTACAACAGCTGGTCTCTTGCAAACTGTGCAAAATAATTTAATGCTTTAATAACAGCAACTTTAATTGGCTCAGTTGTGTCTTGTTCTTTACCAGGCTTATGAAAATGATGAAAAAAACAGGTCAAGTCAGCTTTATGTATGGGGGGGGGTTAAATCAGAAACAACGTGCTTATCACTTCACATCCACTATATTTGCCAGATCTCATTCCCCGTGACCTTTTTTTTGTTCCCCAAATTAAAAACGAGACTGAAGGGGAAAGGATTTGCCACCGTGGAACAAATCCAGAAGGATCTACACATGACAAAAGATGACTACAGGAAAAATTTCCAGGAATGGGAAAAACACTGGGACAAGTGTATTGCATCACCCTACTTTAAAGGGGATTAAAGGAAAATTGCTGTAAGTTTTACAATACTAGTATTTTTTTAACTATATATATATATATATATATATATATATATATATATATATATATATATATATATATATATATATATATATATATATATATATATATATATATATATATATATATAATGTTGTGGCAAAATGATGATGCAGTGTTACTCCATCATGATTTCTGGAGATAGTACTTGATCCTGATCTCTGGTTACTGTCTATGTGGCGTTTCTTATGGGTACCATGCAGGTAGGTGAGGTGAGGTGAGGGAGGGAATGAGGGGAAAATCCACTTATGATTCATTTAATTTTAAACAAGGAGGACACATTATCAACAACAGGAAAGTATTTTGGTATGGAATAAGGGGAGAGTGTAGCTCAACTCACAGGTTGTGGTACCCAATAATAATTTCAATAAAAATTCTAATTAACGATGTCTAATTCTATAGAAAGTTCTGTCACCTATAGGAAGTAATTAAATGGAGATTTAATAAAATGCCTCTTGAAAGATCCTGTATCAAAGTTATAATCAGAACTAGGCTTACTGCACATAATAACACAGTAGCCCCCCCCCCCCCCCCCCCCCCAAAAAAAAAATGCAGCAATATTATAAAAACCAAAATTTTTAAATTCTTTATTCAATAAGTATTTAACAAGAAAAAAACAATTACTAAAAGAAAAAAAAATTCAGCCATCTGCTCTTTATTGAGAGAAACACTGGCGTTGGAATCTTCACACAAGTGTCATCACATAACGTGAGCAGTACAGCCTGGAGATTGCTGAGGATGGTGCTGCTTGAAGTACCATGGAAATGGTTTTGGACTTCAATTTCACATAGACATTTTCGCTGTAGTTGCTGGGATTATGGGTGCTGCTATGGCCTTAGGACTGCAATTACCACATACAATTTTGCACTCAAGTCTCCTTTACTTGAGTTTACATTTACATTACATTTATTCACTTAGCAGACGCTTTTATCCAAAGCGACTTACAAATGAGAAAAGATACAAGCAAAGTGATATATCAAGAAGTGCTACCATACAAGATCTATTAATTGAATTCCAGAAGAAGCAAAGTGCAGAGTAGAGGTGTAAGTGCAATTTAAAAAAAAAAAAAAAAAATTTATTTTTTATTTATGAGTTGGTTAGGTGTTCATGGAAGAGGTGGGTCTTTAGCTGTTTTTTGAAGATGGTGAGAGATTCTGCGGTCCAGATTGAGACTGGAAGTGCATTCCACCACTGAGGAACAGTTAGTGTGAAGGTTCTTAATGTCCTTTAATGAACAGTGGACTAGTTCAATAAAACAGACTTCATATAAAAACCATAATGAACTTTTCTTTACTTTCACACTATCTGGTGTTACCCAGATGAGGATGGTTCCTCTTAAGGTTTCTTCCTCATATCATCTTAAGGAGATTTTCTTGCCACCATCGCCACTGGCTTGCTCAATAGTGATAAATTCACACGCTTAAAATCTGTATCCTGTGTTTATATGTTTCTGTAAAGCTGCTTTGAGACAATGTCCATTGTTAAAAGCGCTATACAAATAAAACTGTATTGAACTGAGATGATATCAAAATCATATCCTATTGTCATATTGACCAGCCATTATTAAATACGGTGTTTTTCATGGTGGCTGAAAATTATATTATGTTTTATGAGTTGTAAATAGCCGAAAATAAATAGTAATGTACGCTACTGAAAACAAACATTTATTTGGCAGTGTGGTAGAGCCAGTCAGCCATGTAAATATCATGATTGTGTTTCTGCTGTAGCCTCAGTATTAATGAAGTTGAGAGTGTGCAGATGGAACATGCATATTTCTCCCTGTGGCATCGTTCATTTGAAGGTGTCCAGCTGCTTATTAGTGAGCATTGTCAGACCTTTCTGCCTGACTAAGCACAGGTCTCCTCAATGAGGCTTCCAGGAGGTGAGGCAGTTCATCTCGATCAGTCCCCTATGTACAGCTCCCCCGCCCTTATCCCAACAGCCCCCCCCCACCCCACCCCCCACCCACACACACACACACACACACACACACACACTGGTGGCCAGCCATCTTTCAAATCCCGGCTCTGGGCAGTAATGCTGCCACACTGCTGGGAGAAGATCCCACACATGATGTGCAGGCGCAATGCAGAAAGGCGATCAAACTCCGACATCTTCCACACAGCTGCAGCCAAAGACATACAGGTAAAGTCTTTTACTTTCTAACATCTGAGCTAGTAGTCTGATCAAGTGGTTCACAGTGTAAACTGTAAACTTTTTTAAAATTATTTTTTAATGCATTTAATAAAAGCAAAATTCTTTTTTCTATTGATCTCCTTTAAAATGTTGGATAAATTGATTTTACGGTTACTTTGGAGTTCAAGCACTACTCACTAATGAATGATTTGAAAGATTAGCCTTAGACATGAATCCAGCCACAGTCTTGCTCATATGAGGGTAGAGGAATAAATTATATTATATTTAAAGATGGCAAACTGCTCTGGTTTGGTTAGAATGTTTCAGTATAAATCTACCCAATATGCATTCCTAGAATTTTGGGTTTCAGCCTAAAATCCACTCTTTTACGGTGACCATATAATTGAAATTGATTTTTTATTAAAAAATAATAAAACACAACTAACGATATAAGTCATAGCATAAAGAATCATAAAATAGTTATTTTATTCAAATCTCAAAATTTTGGACAATAGCATATGCATTTAATAGTAGATGAGATTAACAAAAAAGTACAGCAGGACTTGTGATGACTGGAGTGACAACCCTGCAACCCTGCACCTGGCTCCCACGCTATCCTAAGCAATCTATTTTAAGATTCTCAAAGTTTAGGCAGGACCGATTGAGTCTGAGATAGGTAGGTAAGACGAAGAGACCCTAGTGTGCCTCATTGATTTTTTCCCTCACCCACCTCTCCTTGTCTCTATTGCCATCTGGACTCTGTTCCTATAGGCTTCTCTGCTGTGTCTCACTGCTGCATTCACTGCAGTTTACCTGTCGAGCAAAAGAGTTTAAATAATATCAATACAGTTGTGCTCATAAATTTACATACCCCTTGCAGAATCTGGAAAATGTTAATAATTTAAAAAAATAAGAGGGATCATAATAATTGCATGGTGTTTCTTATTTAGTTCTACCCTGAATAAGTTATTTCACATAACAGATGTTTACATATAGTCCACAAGACACAGTAATAACTGAATTTACACAAATAAACCAGTTTGAAAGTTTACATACCCTTGATTTTTAATACTGAGTGTTGTTACCTGGATGATCAACCATTGTTTATATGCTTTTGTTCACGAGCTCCTTGTTTGTCCTGAGCAGTTAAACTGCCCACCATTCTTCAGAAAAATCCTCCAGGTCCTGCACAATCTTTGCGGTTCCAACATCTTCTGCATATTTGACCCCTTTCCAATAGAAGCTGTATGATGTGGAGATCCGTCTTCACACACTTAGGACAATTGAGGGACTTGTACATATCTATTACAAAAGGTGCAAACATTCACTGATGCTCAAGAAAGTAACATGATACATTAAGAGCCAGTGGGTGTAATCTTTTGAACAGGATGACCGGTGTAAATTGTTATTATTTTGTTTAAAGCTCTTACTTTTTTCATTTAGTACCACCCATCAGAAGCTATATAAGATTTTTAAAAAATTTTCCCAGAAGACAAATTAATAACAATTTACAAAGATCATCGTGTTCAAAAGTTTACACCCCCTGGCTCTTAATGCATCATGTTGCCTTCTTGAACATCAGTGAATGTTTGCACCTTTTGTAATAGTTGTGTACGAGTCCCTCAGTTGTCCCCAATATGTACTAAATAAGAAACAAAACACAATTTTTATGATCCCTCTTATTTTTACTTTAAATTACCAACATTTTACAGCTTCTGCAAGGGGTATGTAAATTTATGAGCACAATTGCACATGCAAACAAACTTGAAGAAAATAAAAATGATAATGAAAATACAGAAGCAAAAATATTCTGTTTCTGTACTGAACAAACGACACAAACGTGTGAATTATATATTTTTTCTTTTTTCATGGTTGTCAGTTCCTTAGCTCCACAAATGAAGTTTATTTGTCACCAAACACAAAATAAACCACTCTTTAGTCATTTTGGTAATACAACATTTTTTTTGCTGAGAACAAACTAAAAACAATTAATTTTGTTCCTTTAAGATTGGCTATATGTTGGCCTAATATAATAAAATAGTAGTTTTGGAAAGCTATTAGATCTTCCAGCTGTGTTTAGATTAAGGACACACACACACACACACACACACACACACACACACACACACACACTCATATCTGTGTGTCATATCTGTGAAATAGCTCATCATAATTTACTGCAGATTGTTAAGCAAATGTTACACCTTGTTATTAGAGTTAACAGATTCCATAGATATGCTAGCTGGCTATATTTCCATCTCCGGTATGCGTTGGCTAGCTAAACTGTTTTTCTCTCATTCTCATGAGTGCAGCACAACAACAGGCTCATTTATCTGTCCAATGCTAACTTTGACACAAAGTTTTTAAGTTGAGAAAATGTTTATAGTTTTATTTACCTTATGTCTTAATCCAGGAACTGGAGCCTCAACATTGTGCTGCATAGCACATATAAAATAAAACACTGATTGAAGTCAAATGAGGAGTGATTTTTGATCCTAAACATAGGGAGTTTCGAGGTAAGGCATAAATATCTAGTGATAAATATCTAGTGAAAAACAAACAAAAAACCTCATTATTAATTAGTAAAACAAATTTCAAATGAATGTTTCTGGAAAAGTGAAAAATGATGAATATGATTTTGTTGCTAGCAGAACACAGTCCATTTCCATTTTCCACTTCAGTTCCTTGGGACCCCTGATTTGTGCACCTAAAGTAATCTCAACAATTTTAGTTCACAAAATGAGAATCATAGTCACCCTTTTGCTTCCAGAATCAAAGATTTTGATGCTAATTCAATTTTTAAAAAAATAATGTGTTGTTTTCATGTTTTCACAGACAAAATTTAACGGCTTTTTGTACCAAAGTTTTAATAGGTTTTAATATGCAATAATGGAAATAATATGTTGGTGGAACAAAATTCAGAGAATACATGAAAAATTGCCCATGGGAAGATACACTCCTAGTTTACCTTTTTTAGAATATGTAAGCAATCATACAAAACACATTTCCTTCTATTAATAGTGCTCAGCTGAAGCTATTTATCACCATGAATATTTCTGAATATTATTTTAATAACACCATCACCACCAGTAACAACAATAATAATAACTGAAATTACACAAATGACCCAGTCAAAAATGTACATACCCTTGTATTTTGGGCTTGTTAATACTCTCAAGTATATTCCATGTATATGCCTAAATAGTCTGTGTGTTTATTAGTTATGAGAGAAACCTTATGCATTTACTCTATGCCTGTGCTGAATGTGCTGGATACTAAAATAAGGGGAAATCAAAAGCACATGAACTTTCCAACTTGATAGTGATCCAAAGTACAAGGCCAAGTTGACCCTGCACTGACTGCAGACGAGCAGAGGAAGAACATGAAGGTTCTGGAATGGCCCTCACAGTGTCATTGAGCCACTTTGCCGAGAACTCAAAATATGCAGTATATGCATGGCAGACAAAGAATTTACAGGAACTGGAGACTTTTTTGCCAAGAAAAGTGGGAAGTTTTACCACCTGAGAAATAAAAATTGCTCATTCACAACTATCATAAGAGGCTACAAGCTGTCACTGATGCTCCAGGGGGCATTACGCCATGTCAGGAAGCAAGGATTGTTATGTTGATGGCTTAGTGGTTAGCATGTATGCCTGGTACCTCCGGGCCTCGGGGTTTGATACCCTCCTCCGCCCTGTGCGTATGGAGTTTGCATGTTCCCCTTGTACTTCAGAGGTTTTCTCAGGGTACTCTGGTTACCTCACCCAGTCCAAAGACATGCGCTGTAGACTGACTGGTATTACCAAATTGTCCATAGTGTGTGAATGTGTGTGCGATTGTGCCCTGTGACTGGTTGGCACCCCATCCATGGTGTCCCCTGCCTTGTGCCCAGAATTCCCTGGGAAAGGCTCCAGGCTCCCGTGTGACTCTGTGTAGGATAAGCAGTATGGAAAATGGATGGATGGATGATTCAAAATATATATATTTTTTTATATTAGACTGTCACCCATATTTTCTAGAAATGGCAAACATCTTACAAATTTTGCCAGGGGTATGTGATCAGAAGTGTATATCTATCTATCTATCTATCTATCTATCTATCTCTCTCTCTCTCTCTCTCTCTCTCTCTCTCTCTCTCTATATATATATATATATATATATATATATATATATATATATATATATATATATATATAGGCTATTTGTATAGCCTAAATATTGTATAAACATGGCAGCTTTGGTGTTGTAATAATTTCAGCTATGAAGGGAATGGCGACTCAGGTTGGGGCTTTAGTTCGATGATTTCTCTCCACTCCCTGTAGGGGTCTTTCTGCAGGTTGTTTACAAAACTATTGGTGTTGTAGGTGTCGCTTTAGCTGTGCACTGATTTCAGCTCAATTGATAGTCCTGGAGACGTGGCACAATGGGGTAAATACTTCCTTTTCCCGGAATATTTTATCAACATGTCTGGACAAAGTTTATGTCGCCTGTCTGCGCAGTGTGTGTGTGTGTGAATGCGTGTGTGTGTGTGTGTGTGTGTGTGAATGCGTGTGCGTTTTCGCCGCATAATCGCGGTCCTTCTACAGTGAGCTGCACAGAATTTGTTTCTCGGGCTCCAAATATGCTCATCGCTGTATCGGATGGAAAAGTTACCGGAGTGAGTTGTTTTATCGTGCGGCTTCATTTTGTTTTTTTGTTTTTTTTTGCTCTTTAGGTGAATCGGATGAGGGCGTTCATATTTCAGCACGGTCTCACGATTTCTGACTGTAGCCTATTATAAGTTATATTAAACGGAGGCGGTTATGGAGATTTGATTATCTTCATTCATCAAAATCGTTCTCGATGGTTAAAACCGAGCATTTAGCGTGGGATCGGGTTGATGGGGATGTGTGTAACGGTGAAGCTGAGAGGGAACCGGTTATAGCTCTGTTCCCATGTAAACGGTGCTGAGCTCCAGGGTTTCTGCATTTTGCTGCATGCATTACTAAACTGCAGTCTCCTTTGTTTTGCTCAGTGGAATGTGGAAATCACCGGCTGCGAGCCCACGCCGTCTGTCAGACATCAGCCCCCAACTTCGACAGTTAAAATTCCTGGCCGTCGAAGAAGAAATAAATGAAGACTTCAAGTCTTCCCGCTCGGTGGAGGACATAAAAAACGCGTCCATCGAGGAGCGCATCCTCAGGATCACGGGCTACTACGGCTACCAGCCATGGAGCTCCACTAACCCAGGTGACACAGCGCCAATAAAACATTACATCCTTTTAATCACACTGTAAACATGTATAACGCTTAACATACTGTAGGCTATAATCCCAGTGAACTCACATCCAAAGCTCCCAGGAGCATTCCAAACTGCCAACAGAAAGTACCTCCCAAATTCTAAGCTCATACTGCAGTCCTTTCATATTTAATGTTTCTTTTCCTTCCAGTACCATTAACCCCCCCCCCCCCCCCCCCCCACACACACACAAACAAAAAACAAAAAACAAAACAAAACAAAACAAAAAACAGTTGCACCATACTTGAAGCTTAATTGTTGTTTTTTTCTTTTAACATTATTTTATCATCCTTTTGGCATTTGTCATTAACCCTTTCATGCATAAATTATTTATAAGCATATATATTTAGACAGTTTTACTCGGGCTAAATAACACATTAAGAAGTAAACGTGTGTAGGAATACCATGAGTAAAAAAAAATGGTAAAATATTATATGTGAAAGAAGAATGGATCTTGGAAGTATAAGTTCTCCAAGGTCCAAAAACTGTTAACATTCAGTTCTAATGTAGATGTCTGAAATTGTAGAAAATATCATTTCTGAATAGCCTGATAACTACAGAAATTTATGTTAAATTACAGTAATGCTCCTAAGTGATTTGGAGCTGATTTACATTGCATCTTATCCTAAAAGTTTACAATAATAGATTCTTATAATGAGTGTCCATATGTGTGGAACGGTTAATTAAAGGAACACCGTCTTTCGTTATATTTTCTTTTTTAAAATGAATTTATTATTATTGTTTTTAGGTTTTTAAATCAAATTTTGCGTATCCTTATAATTACAGCACTATTTTTCTATCATCTGATCATAAAGCACTTCTGCACTCAAAGGTCCATTACAGTCTCGGGAACTCCAGGCTCTGACATTTGTGGTTAGAGGAAAATAAAGGCTTTCTTCCTGTACATCTTCTAAATAGTTCACTGGAATGAAGATGGTATCTATTTGTCGATCTGGTGACTTGGTTACTCCAAAATGGTGCCATCTTCTGTCAATCTCCAACTATGATTCTTGGAGAAATTGTTGCTTCTCTAACCATCCTCTTCACTGTGCATAAACTGGCGTCCTTTTCCAGCCAGATTAATAAAGACCTGCCTTGTTTTAAATGCATTTCAGGTGTGTCGCTATTATTTTAAATAGCCATTTCCTGATTTACAACTCACTTGTCATTTGTGTACTCATCACTGATCTTCCCCATCTAGATGAGGGACTAGGCATGAGTGTAACTAAGGGGTGGCCTTACTAGAGTGAATCATGGCCACCCATTTGGCCATCCTTGTATGTGGATAATATTTTATATGGATATTGGTCCATCCTAGATTTATTGGTCCACCCTAGATTTATTGGTCCACCCTAGATAAAATCATTGGGTCTAACCTGGCCACCCCATTGTAAAAGCTCTGGCTGTACCTCCAGTGACTAGGGGAATTTGGCTTCTGCGTCACCTCACATTTATACCCCAGTGAAACAGGAAGTCATGAATGGCTGCTTAAGAGTTACTAAACACTCAGGCAAAGTGTTGTATAAAATATGTCTGATGAGGGTTTTTTTTTTTTTTTTTTTTGGGGTTTTGTTTTTTTACATTTTTTGTTAAAATAAATTTACTTCAAATGAAGATTTGTTTTTTTCTCAGATGTTTAGCACAAGATTAAGCTACCACAATGTTTAACCACAAAAGACATTTTTCATCACCTGTCAGCTCCAATCATTCTGGAGCTGGCTATATATGAAACATCACAGATGTGATGAGGACAACCATTAAGTTCTATGGTGATGTTCAAGTTTGGACTGGAAAGTATGTCAAATCCCATGTGATTTTGATGAAGTGATTTAGGCCAGCATTGTCCCAGATACCTTTACTCAGTGTTATATTAGTGCATCTGTAACAACTGTTGTACTGATGTGAACCATGCTCACTTGAATGATTGACCTAACTACGTACACAAAGTACGTCTGTTCTGTGGCACTTTTCACATTAATATAGTGCGGTGTTTTGTCATTTAAGTGACACAAAACATTTGCTACACTAATAAATCACAGCCTGAATAGTTTTATACCTTTCATACCTTATACACACAGAGCCAATTATAAACAGACACATTTAACAGCTTCTTAAATATATTTTACTTATTGTTTTCAGCTTTTCTCTCAGAAACAAAGGATTAATCCTTTTCTTATTTCTGGTAAAAAGCACAAGTTACAAGCAGAACAACGTTCACATATGACGAACAATATGCTACAACTGTCTTGCTTTTTATCAGTGGCATGCTGTTCTTGTTATTTATAACTTGACTGGGTTCCTTCAGTCCGTTTTTCATTGTTTTTCACCAGTGCTTGTCATGTGAAATAATCCTTCTTCTCCTAATACCGCACCATACAAAAAGATGACTTGCTGTCACTACAAGGACTTTTTGTCATTTGGGATATACCAAAATTGGGGTAGATGGTAGATGTTTTAAATTGAAAAGCACTTTATGGACACTTTGTGGCTGTAATTGGTTAAACATAGACATGGCGTAATGAAGTGCTGGGGTAGTACACGTACCCCTGTCGTTCAAGAATAAACATACCGTACATCAATATGGTTTAAATTTTGGCATCCACATTAGCTCATTTGCTGTTAAGAGATCTGTTTTGGTGGATTATTTAGGGTTTCTGTGCAACATTTCTTAAAGTACACAGCATGGTATGAAGAAGTGAGCCTGGGCCTTATTCCTTTCTAACCCACACTCTAGATGAATTACTGCAGCCTGATTGAGAAGGAGCATGTGAATAATTGGTGTAGTGAACATGAAAGAGGTGTATTATGTACTCTTCTCCCTCAAAACGAAAATAGATAGCAGTAAAAGTTGACTAAGCATACAGTTTAGCAAGTTTCATGTTCTTTGGTTTGAATGGAAGGGTTACCACTTTTCTGTTTACCATGTTTGATATTCAGAGGAAACAAGAAATGAACCCAGTAAAGCATTACTGACTTGGGGCATTTTAAAAATGAGAAATCACAAATGCAGTTGCACATCTGCCTTTAACTGTGTAGTTTACACCACATCATTCTTATTACACCATTAATCACACCTTTGAAATAATGCATTACGCAACCCTAATGGTTTTGTTGTCAAGCTATTGATAGATATTAGCTCCCCTCTATTAATATCATGACCAGCTATCACTGATGAAGTGTGTTGTTTGCAGAATAACACCATTTCTAGCTGCCTCCAATTACAATAATAATAAACATAAGCAATTTTCTATTTACTGTTGTGTCTCAGCTTTGTTTCCTGAATATGAATATGTTATTATTTGACCTCTCCTGTGAGTTGACTGTAAAGAGTTTACTGTAAATAAGATAGTAACTAAGACTATTTTTGATGAGTCATCAGTGGTAGAGGAAGACTCCTAGCCTCACTTGCTCTCTTTGCCTTGATATATGAAGTATGCATAGCCTGATTTGTATGCACCCTCATGACGCATCCTCTCTGTGTGTGCAGTGTAGTGATGAGAAGCTTACAACTTTTATCTGTACACTAATTTTGTAAAGCAATACAGCTTGTTGATGCAGCTTTAACTCTAAAAGTTGTCCTTTACTCTAAGTTTACCCTGTAAATTATATGTGTTTAAACAATGTTCATATTAAAGCATATTATTCTGTGGTTACTATGAATTACTCACTAACTACTGTGAAATAGGAAACACATGTAGTTACAACAGTAAGGAATGTTAAGTCTGGATCTGCTGATGGGTATTGGGACTATTAAGAGGATACCTCCATATAGGTGAGTGCATAACAATTGTTTAATCTGCAATCAGGCCTAAAGAACAGACTCTGTAGTTGGTTCCCTATTGCCCTATTGAAGCACCTCTCCAGATTTCTGGAGATGCATTGATCTTGTGACCGTGGCAGTGACTGTGCTTTTCGATTTGCAAGGTGAAATATGGAGGGTGGAGGCTCCTGTCTAAATTAAACAGGGATCGATGGTGAGGCGAGACTTAGTGGTCAAACAGTGTAACAGATTAGACAGCCTATTTGTGCTATACAATTTAAGATGTTCATTTTTATATTATGCACATGTAAAAAAAAAAAAATGAAAAAACAAAATTAGCAGATAGATAGCTTAGTGAACTGTAGAGAATGGAAATCCTATGTAGGATGTCAAAGTATTTTCTTTCTTTTTATTATACAAGTCAATAGCTTGAGGATACTTTAAATCAGAGTTTTTCTAACTTTTTGGAGCAAGGGACCCCTTTAACTGTAAAATAAAGTTCATGGACCCCCTAATGGCGGATGTTTTTTATGAACATAATTCAATTAGTCATGAGTCAAATTAGTATTTGACTGATTAAACAGATGTTTACAATAATATTCTGTCTATTTATAGAATCCATGGAGCTTTTTTAATTCTTTATTTCTGAACTGTCCAAGGACAGAGTACATTGGGTTCAAGTTGACATTATTTATAGGACTATTAAGGTTGTAATGAACCCCATTCAATCAAGTTCACTGAAGTAGGCTAATAGCGACTTCCTGACTAGTCAATAGGAAATATAATAACTTATAATAATGGTCTATTGCATTTCCAACACTGTGACAAAATAAACTAAAAAAGTCTTGGATTCCCTGACTCCTCTTCATGGACTCTATTTTGAGAACCACCACATCAATTGATATAAACCTGACCTTGAAAGGAAAGAGGAGTGTTAATGTAAACCTCAATATAAGAGATGCTTTAGTAAAAGTAAGTAAGAATAAAATCTTGGTGATGATTGAAGGATGCAGTCAATTTAGATAACACCTTATTGGATGAGCCTACAATAGGCAGATCTTCTACAAGCCATAATGAACTAGTTATTAGTAAATTCCTATTCTCAGCGAATAAAAATATGACAAGCAAGATAGGATTGTAAGTTACAAAACTAAAGAGAAAAGAACTTTAATGATCTTAAGCTTTAAATGAGGCTTATGTATGGCATTCCTTATATACAAAATTAATATTTGGTGAGAACAAAAGAGGAATATATTTGATATAATCTCAGAACTGCTATTTGGTCCTGATATTAATTCATGTTAAATGATTTACAGTATATTTTAGTGACTGTGCTGTGTACTGAACGTTCAAAATGCTTGATCATGATTGCTTCTGCTATTTCCTGCCTTGAACAGGAGCCCAGGTCACATCTTAGTGCATGGTATCAGGAGTCACTGGGATAGAATGATGAGTGTCTCGGTCCTCTGGCTGACTGCTCCTTGGGACTGTCTGCCTCTCAGTCCTTCAGATTATTGACTGCTACAATGACAGCTCAATAAAGCTCTGGTATAATAAGTACCCATGCAGAATTTGATTAACATTCTTGTCAGTGCGTTCTGCCTGATGAACAGGTACATGTGGTGGAGCTGGAAACGATTGGTCAAACACAATAATTCTATAATTCTTGTAATGATGTTATTAAGGCATAATAAGTACATAACTAAACAATTAATTTAACTAACAGTAAAGGCCTCTGCTGCAATAATGATGCTATTTACAGTAATTGTGGGCACTGATATAATTACATCTATAAATATAAGCTGATATAGTTGCAGCAATCTGTGTTGCACCATGGTCCTGGAGAAACAACATTTTGTTCCAATGTACCTGTATGCAAGCTATATAGAGGAATGACAATAAAAACCAACTTGACTTGACTTGATATAACTAGAATCATAATTTATAAATTCTTAGCTTAAGTTCCCAGGGGATAGTGTCTTAACTTTTAACTCAGTATGAAATGATCAGCCCACATATAGGTTTTCTAACTATAGCTAAGCTAAACTATACACATATAACACACAACTTGTGTTGTGTCTGTGTCTGCAGTTGTGGAGAAGCCAAACAACGAGAGGGTGGAAGTGAAGGTTGATGGCCATATTGAGACAAATGTGATAAATGTGGAGAGTACAAGTAGGCAGCAGACGGTATGTTGCTGTCTGTGCTGGACTGTAGCCCACCTGAGGCAGGCACTGTGGGGCGTCACTGTGGTCCTCTGCATCTGTTCGGCCTGGACGGGATCCACTCAGCTGGCCAAAATGACACTCAGACAACTGAATGTTCCTTTCACTCTCACCTGGTTCTCTACCTCCTGGAACAGCCTCTTTTTCCCTCTATACTATCTGGGCCACTTGTGCTGGAGCAAGGAGAGGCAGAGCTTTCGACAGCGCTTCAGGTGAGAGATGGCTGATAATCTTCAGAGAGCTGACGAAGTTATGATTAGCTGAAAAGGCAGAAGATATGGCTCTTGTCCTGTTTTTTTTTAATCTGATTAATTTGCTTTTCAGCTGAAAAGGCTTTAAAGGATGCTTTGTCTCTAATTATGCAAAAGTATTTCCTTGGCACTAACAAGGACTGACTAGTCCTGACTGTGTATAACACTGATGTTATGTAAATTCATGCTGACTGACGTACAGTGTTTTGTGTGTGTGCATGTGTATAAACACAGGGAGTGCTGTCAGTTCCTGGGTGATGATGGACTGTCAGTGAAAACGCTGCTGTCGGTAGTGGCACCATTCGGAGTGCTGTGGACGCTCACTAGCTACTTGTACCTGCAGGGCTTACGCAGGATCCCTGCAACAGATGCTTCAGCTCTCTTCTGCTGCAGCCGTGCATTCATCTTCCTCATCTCCTGGATCGTGCTGCGTGATCGCTTCATGGGAGTCAGGGTGAGATTGACACTGTGAGGACATTTGTATTTTCTATCAAGCAAAAGAAGCAAATCTAAGTGCAGAAAAACAGCACCAAATAACAATTCAAAATAGCTGGTAGGCCTGTTACAGTGTCACAAATACACAATTCTGTTTCACTGTATAGTTTTTCAAAATACAGATTAATATGCATTTATGCCTATTGTCATTTAAATGACAACTTTTTGAATTTTCTTTCAACAACATTTTTAAGTGGCCTAAAAATATCTCAGAATTATTGCCACTACTACATATATCTTTTTTAAATATCTGTATACCAGCTCTCCTTTTTTAAGGTTGTTTATTGTACATCATGTTTGGTTCCCATGGTCTAGGCCAATTCATGTCATAACATAATTAACCAAACCTTACCGCCAGCAGCCGTCAGTGATTTGAATTAAAGAATAAGAATAAAATGTGAGCATTGCCTTTCACACGCAGGACAAATACGCCATCTTAACTGTCATTAGAGATCTGATTTCTGTACTCCCACCTGCATGGCGACTGCAGTGAAACTTATATACATCCCTATTATTGGTCAAATCTGATATGGGGCTGTAAGTATTTATAACCTTATTGGTGCCAGAGATATACGTACAGAGATTTAGCATGTATACAAATTTAGATTTTTTATTCTTATAAAAATAAACAGATTGTAAAGTAAAGGATAAATAAATTGCTAATAATAAGCTGTTTTTCAAGGATAAAGCCAGTGTAATATTTTAAATTAAATTCATGTGTGAATCCTAAATAATAAAGACTTTAATTAAAAAAATAATAATCCTTGAATTTTCCCCACCTGCTTATGTGGTCAGCTGATACTGTGGAACAGTTACCACCACCAAGCTGCAACATCTCTTCCTGTCAGCCTGCCTTCAAATCTTAAAAATCCCTTTATCTTTCTTTTTTGCATATAGATTGTTGCAGCCATTTTAGCCATTGCAGGCATAGTAATGATAACATACGCTGATGGGTTCCACAGTCACTCTGTGATTGGCATTTCCCTGGTGGTTGGATCTGCATCAACAGCAGCCTTGTACAAGGTAAAACTAGATGCAGTGCTATATGCATGTGAAAGCACTAAAATGCTGCATTATTTTATGTTGAGACTGACTACAAAGTGATTTATGAGTATAATCTTTCTCTCTGCAGGTACTCTTCAGGCTGGTTTTGGGTAGTGCCAAGCTGGGTGAGGCTGCATTGTACTTGACTGTCCTTGGAGGAGCCAACATGGTCTTCGTCAGCATTGTAACTCTCATACTCATCCTCACCGGAGCTGAGGATTTTGGCTCACCCAGAGATATACCTTGGCACAGTCTGTGTTGTACTGCTGCACTTCTACTGGGTAAGGTTACCATGCACTACTCCTTCATTTTGGAATGTGAATGTACATACACACATGACCTGTGATGTCACCCATTATTAACCATTATCGTGCTTATACTTGCTTTATACATATGTAATTCTGGGATGTGAATATGCTGTTTTGTTTTTCTTTTTTGTGCCCTAGTGTTCAATTTCCTGATAAATTTTGGTGTTTTGATAACACTTCCTACATTGATTTCTTTGAGCATTGTCCTCAGTGTACCTGTTAATGCTGGTGAGTTGCCCTCATATCTGTGTGACATGGGTGTCTCTATGAGTCCATAAACTTTCTCTCAAATTTGAAAGGCTTGCTTGTCAAATATGGCAGTGCCTTTTGTAATTTACAGCCTGTAATACCTGTGTTGTTACATGCAACTGTAATGTAACTTCATCATAACTATACATGCAGCTACAATGTAACTACTAAGAATTTTACACTAGATTGCCATGAAATGCCACTTACTGTATTCCATTTAAACCTGATATATGGCCTATATCTGAAAAGTCTTTCTTTCTTTTTTTCTTTCTTTCTTTCTTTCTTTCTATTTTACATATAATATAATACATATAAATAAATATAATATCTATTTTAATGAAAAATCCCAGACACAGAAATGCCAGCACTCTCACCACAGTCTGGGAATTCTGGCTTTGACAGTTCCTCATCCTTGGCTACATCACTTAAATTATCATAGATTTTGCTGGAGCTGGATAACATTAATAACAACATAGCTTCAAAAGGCTATTACACTTGACTTATGCTACAGGCTACTATCTATTGAATTTGTAGAGCGACCTTGTAATAGGCAGTCAAGAGTTGACAGGTGAACTTGAACAAACTAAATATATATACTTATATATATACTTACAGTATTTTCAGTTAGAGCATAGAACAGTGAAATCTGTCTAAAAGTCAAATATAAGAGTTTTAGTCATCGATTTTTTGTTTTTCACAGCTTCAATGAAATCAGACATTATAATTTGAAATCAGACATTTGTAAAAATGAAATAAGACATTTATAATTTAATGATGGTTTCTGGTTGCTGATAATTGCACTCCAAAGACACATTAAGAACCTAGCAAGTAGATGAAACTTGCTAATCACATCCATGAAAGTAAAAACTTAGATGCATACCTCTAGTCTAAACCAGATGTAAGATGGAAAACCCCCGCCCCAAAAAAAACAACAACCCTAGAATAGTTAGTATCTGTATTTGTATCCATTTATAACACAATAACTTTTCATTTTGGATAATGTACACATATTCAGTTACATTCCTATTTTCACTGTTACAGGTGAATTACAGTGCTATGTACAGTAATACACGTGTTTGTGGAAATACATGTGTATCTTGAAACTCGTGACTGGATGTGTGTAATTGCATTTGTACGAACTGCTTTTTTGAAAAAAGATTATTTCTGATTGTGACTGTATCTATGTACTCTTTACACAGGAGCTGTCCACTTTATTTTAAAGTGCAGTTTTATATAGACATTACACTTTGGCATTTCCAGTCTATATAAAATGTAGTTAAAATTACAGGTTGATATTAAACCGTCTAACACAAACTTCTAAATGTCATGTTAGAACTGTCAAGGTACATGTGTCTACTTACACAATCCTCAGTAGTTACATTATAATTGCTTGTATGGTGTATGTGTAACTGCACAGATATTACAGTTGCTTAGTATAAAGGGGGTCTAAATTCACCTTTGACCTTGCTGCACTTCCTCCTGCTTTTTCCAGTAATAGACCGCTACATGTGTGAGATCCAGTTCAACAGTGTGCGTATCATTGCCATGTCCACAATCTGCCTGGGCTTCCTGTTGCTGCTGCTTCCAGAGGACTGGGATCAGTATCTCCTGCAGCTTCACTCTATGGTGTATAACAGGAAGAAGCCACAAGAGGGAAGCAGAGACACAAACACTGAAACACTACACATTCACTCAAGCAAGACAGGAAACTGCAACGCTAAAACAGCATGTTCTCGTTAAGCTGATGTTTGCTTCATGTCACAAGAGGAGCACTGCATTCATATCAGTGTGACTGAAATAACAGCACCTACATAGAAACATAACTCTATGCAGGATTGCAGATTTGGTTGAGTGAACTATGCAGCACTTCTTCAGTTGATATTTACAAAGACTGTCAAAACATGAGGTATGAGATGAACACTGACTCCATCTTTTATTTATTGCCTCAACGCACAAGACTGCATAATGTAGTATCTTGGATAATTCAGAGTTCTAGCTGAAAATGATTTATGCTGCATTTGTTTTGTATTGGACAGTTATGTTTAATACAACTGAATATATTGTGACCTTAATGAATATCCCATTCTTTCTTAACCCAGATAGAACTTCTAATACAATATAATACCTTATAATGGCAATGTATGGACTGAAATCATATATGGATATACAAAGTACTAATCTTCAATTTCAATGCATTGCCACAGCCTTCACACTAATGCTCTTATGAAAAAAATATATATGCAAATTGGTTATCTATATAGTGGAAGTTTAGGGCTTTTATGTAATCCTAATAAACATTATACCCATGGACACCCATGAAACACCATCAAATCAATAATTCATATTATGTACTTCAATAACAGTGGCAATGTGTACTTATTATATTCCTGTGGAATTGTAGCTCACTGTAAACCTTTGTAAGGCATGACAGATGTTTATTACTTTGACATGCTGAATAACTAAAAATAAAGAACTAAACAATGTAAGGAACTTTACTTCTAATATATTTACTGTATATACAGTATGATGGCTCACAGAATGACTTGATGAGTATGAAAATTATGTAAATCATAGACTGTGGCCCTCACAGTCAACAAACCAACGTGTTAGACTGTGTTCTCCACCACCATGATCAAAACACTGATTGATGTAATGTTGATCAATAGTGTTCATCCCTCCAGTATACTTCCGGAGGCATATATGCCAAGGCACATTGAAGCTGTTATGTGTGAGCCTACACCTTAATAACATACTTTATATTTTGTCATCCAGTTGTATCTATTACACACTATATGCCACATGTATACAATATGCTTCATGTACACTACATGCCAAATGTTTGGAAGCAACAGTAACTTTTTGTTTGTTTACAAAATTTGACTAAATGTCAGTGGACATAGTGTACAATTAATGATGTCTGAATCATGTTACAGTTGAATCATTTTACATTTGTAAATTACTAGGAACTGGTGTGTGTAAGGGACTACTGTCAACAAACCAACACCTTAGAATGAGAGTACATCACTGCACAACTAGAGCAATTTTATTAGAAAAATCTTTGGTTAATATCGATCTCAGTAAATATGCAGTTTATTGGTTGTTAACTAATTGCAAAACACCTCTGAAGCTTCAGAAAGCACTTGCTTGCTTCCATACCTTTGGTTTGTAGTGTACATTTTACAGGAATAACATAACATTATACAGTACACAGTGCTTTTAAATGAATGTGCCTCCATTTGACCAAACATTCTGTCATTTTGAACATCTATCATCATTATATTTAACATATAGTATAAACATTATACTTTTGGATAAAAAGACCAAAAAAAAAAAAAAAAAAAATTAAACAGATTTAATGGTGTGTCTTATCTTTCAGTAAAAGAAACACAGTGTGCTTGCAGAAACATCATAATGAACTAATACTATAACTACTCAGATTTAAGTGCATTATATATGGCCATAACATACAGTAGCTATAGAGCTACATTGCTACGCCTGCCTTTTCCTGCCAGGCAGTTATATTGCATTTTGAATAAAATATTTTTGTATGTGCAAGGATTAATTATTGGTTCTTCATAAGGATTGAAGGCACACAATATACATTTATCAGTGCACAGTTTCTTTTAGAAGAACTCTACAGCCTCCTGCAATTTCAGCTATAATCTTTGCTCCTGAGATTTTTAAAAAAATCAACCTTTAAAGAGTAGAAATCTGAAATGTGAATACACATCATCTTCTCCAATTCAACAGGATTTCAAATCCTTGATTTCAGTCTTTGTCTCCTTCAAATGAGGTATTAAGTCTCTATAGTCTTACACTGACCTGTTATTTAATCACAGAGCTTAAAACTCTTGAAAAAGAGCTTTAAAAAGTGGTTTTTAGTCCCATAGGTTTTGTTCTTCAGAACTATTTGTTCCATAAGGACAGACAGTAGAATGTCAGTGCCTGTTAAAGTCTAAATTATTTCTTTATGGGTTGGGCCAGATGGTCGGCGGAAGAATATATAACCAAGTATGAAAAAGACAAAAATCAGAAGAGAGAGGATGAGCATGAGCATGACATAGCCCCCATAAGGCAGGAGTGGAGTGTCTGGAGCTTCAGCAGGGATCATGTTTGTCAGGTTCAACATGTAACCCAGCGTCCATCCAGCTTCGCTGTCCCCAATCTGCACAGACACAAAACATTATTGTCACACACTGACAGCCAAAATCAGCAATTTTTGTGATATTGAATTTAAACCCAATCTATCATGCTTTCAAACAAATTGGCACATAGGGCTTTTATGATCTTTGCATACCTTCTTGATGAAGTCAATGTTTTCCCAGGTTTCATTAGTGAATCTGTACCCGTCTTCCAGCAAGGTTATGATATAGGTACCTGAGAAGCAATATTCTGCAAGATACTTCTCCTTCACTTTTGGGTGTTTTTGCTTTAACTGTAACAGTGGACCAAGTTCAATATGAGAATCTGTTTAATGGTGAAATAAACAGGCTAATGCTTTTTCACGTTTGAGGAAAAGGGACTTACTGTGTCCCAGGAAGTGGTGCAGTAAGTTTCCAGGTTTTTTTTAGCCTCCTCTAAGTTGAAAGTGGTCAGATTTAAAAAGTTCATCACAAAGAAATAAGCAGAAAATGCCTAAAATGCAAATACATGTCAGTTATGTTTCACAATATTGACAGTATTTCTCAGTGTATTCCTTTCATTTTATGCACAGCAGTAAGTACCCCATGTTTTTCCTGAATGTCCTTACCCCAAATCTTCCTTCTACAGGGGGTTGGAAGATGTCATTAAAGGAACATCTTGAATAACGACAGTAAGTAGTATTAAAGACCTTCTTGATTGCTTCATGGCATTTATTCCAATCCCCAAGACCTTTATGGATGAAACTCTGTTGTCCCAGGAAACTGTTAATCTTTTTGACACAAGGGCTGTCAAAGACACTCTGAAAACTCTTATTGACAATATAGCCTGGATGGAAACAAGGGTCCTCCAGAATTATGTTATCTGTCTTGGGAAAGAACATAAAAAAAGAACGTAAAAATACAGGAATATAAGTTTGGTTTAATATGTGTTGTTCATTTTCTCATTTATCTCAAAGATCTCACCATATCAAGTTTTGGCTCGATCTGCTTTTCCAAAGAAAGCTTGAGCACTTGGTCTTTTCCATAGCAAAGAAAACTGTGGGTGTAAAGATGATAATCGTTTCCATAGAGCCGGAAATCAATAGAGTTGTCTGGAGACTCCAGTTCCTGCCTAGACACGAAGGTGATCTGAGTGGAGGCTCCACCTAGGTCAAGAGCTCCCACAGTCCCAGATGCCTACACACACACACACACACACACACACACACACACACACACACACTTTAATACAAATATAGTAGCATCCTCAGACTAGCATGCAAAGTGTACTCTATTATACAATGTATACATAATAAACAACAACACTTAATTGGTTTACTTATGCTCTGCTAAGTAATACAAATTCTGGAACACTGGAATGTCTGCTCTACCTTTCTGAAGTTATCACTCAGGTAATTGACAGTGATCCAGCCAAAAGCTCCCTCCTCTTGGCCACTGATAATACGAGCTCCCTCATAGGAAAATGGATAACTCTGAAGAGACGTCGCCACAGACTTCAACACCTTTTCGGAGGCAGTGTTATCGTCCATCCTTAACAAGACACACTGTGTTATCTATTGGTGTATCTACAGCACCATTAAGTGATTGCATATAATTATACATTTTGCTGTTTTGCACTGTACTCCAGCACAGTGGATTTAACATGAAGGGTGCTTACATTTATATAAGGATCATAAACATTTAACCTATAGTCCATGGGGACCAAAGGAATTGAATAATAATAATAATAATAATAATAATAATAATAATAATAATAATAAAGACACTGTGAATCTTGCTGGGCAATGCTTTACTAGCCACATTCAGTTCTTTTTATTTTGGAAGCATCAGTAATTTCATGCTTAGGTCAGATAATTTGACCAGTCAATAATATTGTACTTTAATGGCTCTGAATAGTTCCATTCTTGCCTTAACAGCAGTGTTTTGTAACACCATGGTCTACAGCATATGCAAGACTACATAAACATTTATACATTTTAGAATTCATCCTGCTGTTGGCAATGGTAGACACATCATCAAATGTTGAACATGAGCAAATGTTGAAGTGAACTAGTTTCACCAGCATTACACACCCATAGCGTACCTAGAATAAATTTACATTCTTTTCAGTTAAAGTTGACATTCTGTCTTGCAACCTCATGGTCATTTTTAATTTAGAAATCCAGTGTGCTGGTGTACAGAGCAAAAAAAACATGAATTGTGACCTTAGTATATTAATAATAAAGTGAAGAATGGGTTTGGTTGTTACATGGGTTGGTTGTCACAGCACATATATATCCAGTACACTATGGGTTCTGTTTAAAAATATTGATAATAAAATAGTTATTTGGGCAGAAGATATCTTCTCACTGGCCGCAAGAGAGTTGATGTGAGACAAACTTGGACCTGTGAGGAGACAATACTACCCGCTGTGCCGCTGTTCTTAAAAGTGCATGTGCACATGTTCCTTGACAGTATAGGGTAGAGCTGTATTGTGCAAAGTAGATTATATGTGTGCAAAGGACTGATACTTAGCATACTGTTTGTTTTTAATATAACATGTTTAGTAGGATGTAAAATGATCCTGCAACTATAAATGCACAATGCATAGAGTATGTACATGTAGCCTACACATATAAATTGCATGAACATCTTAATATGTACAATAGTATATCGTAATGAATCTTAATTAATTGAAAATCATTTTTTCCAATATCCACATTATTCAAGAATCTGACTTTTGAAAAAACCCCAAAACATCAATTCAATAAATAACTTTGAATTTAGTAAATTACTGTAAATTATTTCTCAATATCAATTGTGACAACCAAGGCCATGATAAGGTTGGTTATCACAAATGTACAACCTTAAATCTCATTATACAAAAATAAACACATTTTATAATGTTCTACTCATTTAGTGCAGGAAACTCTTGGTTTTTATTAGATATAAGGTTAACTATTGTCAGTTATTTGATTCAAGAAATACAGCAGCCAGACTAAGCAGGTGTAACAAATCCTGTTTTACCCTACTATAGTAGATCACTAAAAAGGAATGACTAATCGTTTATCTGCCAAGAATCATAAAACTAAATTATTCATAAACATCCCTTTTTATCTAAAGTATACTAAACTTCATGATTCTATTAAATATTTGGATAACATTAAGAAATATTTACTTGAGTAGTCTCATGCCTGCTGTGGCTCCCAGGTATACAGGGGTTTCTTGGTGTCTGTGTTTAGGTATGGTCTTCTTGGCCTCATCCATACACTCCTTCAGTGACTCACCGGCCTTATGTGGAGTCCCTGAGTAACTGGAGATTCCTTTGCCTTTTTAAAATAGAGTCAGTTACAAAGAAGAGTGATTTACTTATTCAAGGAAACTCTGACACAGAGCATTTTTACTATGGAAGACACAATTGCAACATTGTGGATGCATTATTGCTAGGATATCATTTGTTTATTGGAAAGAATGCAACCTTTTAATTAAGATGGATGACCTTTCCCTTGGACACTGCCAATAAATCTAGTGTTCTCGCTTACCTTTTACATTGCATGAATGTTTCTGCTGAACCATGCCAGTGTTGTTCTCTTTTTCAGCTGGCCACTCATAGATATAAACAGATGTGTGGGAAGACCCTGCATCAAGGACTATCCCATACTGCAAAAGACAGTATGAAAAAGAAAAGGGGGAAAATAAAAATCAGGATAATGCACCAAGACAATGATCTGCCAGATCATGTCACACTCAAACTGTAGCTCCTTATCTGTTGCTCTTGTTGTTTAAAATAAAATCACTCTTGGTAATATTAGCACAGTGACAAATTTAGGAAATTATTATACATATGAATTGTAAATTTGGCCTTGTGCATGTGGTTCAGCAAGTATACATGCAGTAATTCTGCATTAAATATGCTCTGTGAATTTCTGTCTATATTGTTTGAATAATTGACAAAGTACAAATGAATTCTATAAATTAATTCAGCTTTCATACCTTGTATTTCTGATTTAGAGGTTTGTGTTGTACTACTGCTATGGCCACCATTATGATGATTCCCACTGCAATAAGTGCAGTGACAACGATGATCTGCGGCCTGTGCCACGAATTCTTGACTTTCATTTCTAAGGAAGAAAGTGAGACAAGAAGGACTGATGCCAGCTGTTCATAACCAAAACTGTAAACCTGTGATTCAAATGCAAACACGTTATGGTTTACTTAGGATGCCAAATTGAAATAATAAATGTTGAAATAATTCACTGTTTAAACAGAGTAGTGGGGAAAACGCTGAAAAGAGACACCTGTATACATTTATGTGGACTATGACCTTTGTGGAAAATCATACAAGGCATGAGCTATTATTCTGTTTGCAAGTCTCCTCTATATCAGATCCTGCTGCTCTCCACTGTTTAGACAAGTGGTTGAAGTGTCTTGCACTGTTTTGGATTTGGTTTGGCCTTTGATTTTTCACAGCATATCATTAAAAAAAGATCACACTGACTACACTAATAGCTATGTGTGTATGATCAATCAGAAACTGTAGTGTGCATTAGGTTAGAAATATTCTAGAAAAGGTTTTTTGTATCAAGAAGTTTCTAATGTTCTTTCTGCAGCTGTGTAAGCAAAGTGCATCTGATAGTCACATTTCCACAGGTTTGCCATTTAAACATTCCAAAAACTAAAGCAAGCAATATTTTTTTCTCCTGAGGTTTACTCACTTGCTACCATAGCAACACCTAAGAATGATGTCATTCGTGCAGTTCCCATTACAGCAGAATTTGATATCACTGAATATTAAGATCAGCATTATACAATCTGTTTCAAAATGCATTTAAAGATCTTAACAATAAGTCATTCTGCTAGATATAGTTGGGTAAAACAGGGATCCCCATCTGCTCTCATAACCCAGACTTCCTTCATCTGATTATTTAGGTTACTGCGGGTTCAACGTAAGTTCACACAGCATGGCTACTGTGAGTCTACTGCAAAACCCTTCCACACACCAAGGTCACTAGTGCATGGATGGCCTACTTTTGTAAAAGTGTTAGAATAATGTAAGGACATGCAATGTTCTGTGTTCAGTTAGTACAGGAAGCTAGGCACAAAGTTAGAAAGTCCATTAAGAGGATATGGGCTATAGAGGATAAGTGTTAGGTCTTGAGCTAACACTTACATACACTTGCTCTGTGTTAGAGGCTGCTAGCTGGGAAATTAATGTTCTGTTTTTATAAGCTTTGTTCAATATTATCATTTCATGCTTCAGTACAGCCCCAAAGGCTTGGAACTTTGAGATTTCCATTAAGTTGCCAAACAATGTGTGTTTACTTTACAAGACAAACCAAAAAAAACAAAACTTAATTAAAAAAAAATGAGTTAAAGCCTTTAATCTCAGTCTAAACCATGTCAATAGGGCACCTAACTGTAATAAAGACAATGGTCCACCCTTATCACAGCCTGTCTTACTTCCTTTTAATCACTGCCCTATTCATTAATGTACCTCCTCCTCTATTTTTCTTTCCAGACACCATCCTTTATTTATTCTAGAAAATCTCATTCACAGTCTTAACAGATTTTTCACTGCACAGTATTTTTTTTTAGCTATGAATGTAACACATCACAACAAACAACATATGCTGCAACTGTTGCAATGTATGAGAAATGAGAACAATTACTTGATATCAGCATTCTTAACTCAATAAGGGTAAGTCAGTGTTGTAGGACACATACTGTAGTCACCAGTACGCTGGATCAGGTTTGCCCTTTGGAACTGCTGTTTAAAATAGACCTATTTACATCAGGGAGCTTTCAAAGCAATATCTTATATAGTCTTTGCATGTTCTCCCCGTGCTGCGGGGGTTTCCTCCAGGTACTCTGGTTTCCTCCCACAGTCTAAAGACATACATTGTAGGCTGATTGGCATGTCCAAAGTGTCCATAGTGTATGAATGGGTGTGTGAATGTGTATGTGATTGTGCCCTGCGATGGATTGGTACCCCGTCCAGGGTGTACCCTGCCTTCTGCCCAATGCTCCCTGGGATAGGCTCCAGGTTCTTTGTGACCCAGTAGGATAAGCAGTATAGAAAATGGATGGATGGATGTTTGCATCATGGTATAATCACCACACCCACAAGCAAGCTACTTGGAAATCAAGCACATATAAGACAGAACAAGCAGGCTTTATTTGGAAGTATATAAAATATCTGCCAAGCCTAGAGAGTTGCACACATACTTTAGCAGACAGTTATTAAACAACCAGAGTACACTGGGTTTCCTCCTAGAACATTGAGTAGACTGAGCAGAAACCAAGCAGTGACTGACCCATAGATTTCAACACAATTCAGTAATAATGAATTTTTGATTTTTGCTTAGTGGAAAGATTATGAGCATAATAAAGAAAACTCCAAGCCTTCTGTTTTAAATCAAATAAATCGAAATAAATAAATAAATAAATTCTTATGGAATTAAATAATGTTTGCAATATCAGGACTATTACTAAACATATTTAATTAATCTACCCAAGTTGTTAAAGACACAGTCAGAATACCTTATGTCAGCCTAATATTGATCCATAGGAATGGATAACTATAATATAACCTTGGTCCAACTATGTTTCTTCCACAGCAATATGGGTTTAGCCCCACCACAGGAACACCACATGATAAACTAATAAATTGTGTGTTATGACTATGGATGTATCTCTCTAATAATACAACTAGATCTTAGATTTTGGCACTATTGTTATATCAGCAGCAGGGCTGTTCACCATGGTTAATGACACAGTTTGTCCCACCAGACTGCTTTTAATTGTATATCAAGTAAGAACCTAAAAATCAAACTCTGAACAAACTATCAAAACGTCATGTTACAATTTACTGTTGAGCTACCTCAGAATGTTAGGCAACTAACTTCAGTTTGTGAAATGGTTGTTCTATTTCACATTCCTAACTGCCAATGACAGTGAGAACATCATCTATACCAGCTTGGCATGTGTACATTTATTGCAAGACTTCTCAACAAAGTCATATGTTGCAGTATTTCCGGCAGATACTGCCATCATACAGCCATCTCTCAAATGTCTCCTTCTCGCCTCATACATATTGGACCACGTATAACATATAGAGCTAGCCATTTTTTCAGCTTGTGACTACAGTCTGAGCTACAGGCAACCTATCCTCAAGTTCTTCCTCTCCTTTTTTTTTAAATTGTAAAAATTATACTTACCGATAACAGTGTGCCACTGTGTTTTGAATGATCAACACTTACTAAGCATTATTTTTTTAACAGTAAGCAGATAACTGTATCACCATGTTTCTTTAGACAACTATTCAAAATATTTCTAAAGGTCTTGACATGAGAAGTCTATGATATTACATGATGATATTTTTGGAAATACACTGGTTTCAATAATAGCTATAGGCCATTCAAGGACAAGTGTCACAGCTAATGGTGTCCTTGCCTAAAACCCCTTTACCTGTAACACATGTCCTCGAATGACTTATTGCTTTTATAAACCAGTGACAAAACCAATATGATAAAATCCATTGTTCAATGATTTTTTTATTTTAATGATATTCACAATAAACAATTCTTCCACCACACAAGTAGTCTTAACAGTAAGGTTTGGTTGCTAGGCAGCATTACAGGCAACGATGGCTGTAGCGTACCTTTTTGTTGTTGTTGTTGTTGTTGTTTTTAAAACCTGCTGCATGAATACAAAATTCAGTTATTGTTATGTGGTCACAGGTGTAAGGATTTTAACATGATTTTGAACGTGGCTCATCTAATCAGAGTCTAGAACTGAACCAATCTATTATATACATTTGCTTTTTCAACCGGTATTTAAAACAAATAGAAACAAAGCTATTGTATTTAGATATAAACTTGCTTCTCTGAAAATGTGTAGCTACTCAAACTTCATGATATTCGCCTAGATCACTATCATGTATCCCAAAGGCATGCAGTGTGATGCCAGAGGGAGCATTGTTTTATTGAAACTGTAAGTTCCCAGTAAATTCCAGGAAACGTCAGTTCCAGATCAGTAACAACTCTCTACGTTTCCTGCTTTGTAAGTCATCAGCTTGCAGTTTATTCAGGAAATACAAGCCATTACTATAGAGACAGTGAAAACAAATAACCATGTATGAACTTACGTATTAATCTAGTATTCAGTCATAAGAGGAACTTTTTAAAATATTTTTTTTCTGACATACACTTTTAGTACAAACTAATGTTTGATATATCTTGGTAAAAAAAAGAAAGTCTTACAGTTAGATTGTAACAGAAGTGAGGAAACACTCACCCTTTCTGAGGTGATCTTCTGTCCTCAATGAGCTATGTATCCTACGATAGTTTCCTGTAATTTCATTAACAACAATTTGCTTTTGTAGTTCCTATGAATTTTGCTATCCACACCACACTGTGTCTTAGAACGTGCAAAGAGAGTCTGTACTGAAGCTGGGGTGTCTAGGATTGAAGCAGGCATAGCCGGATATTTGCATCATTGGTGAGGCTTGTCTGTACTTATCCTAATTTGGCTGAGGTAGTGCAAGCCATAGATAGTGGTATAACTGTGTCCAAAGTAAATAACAGTAAATCCTGCTTTATACCTTCCATAGGTGTGTAGGATTACAGTTAAGGGGATCTATTAGCAATAAATCTGAGTTCTTTAAAGCACTAATTACTGAAATTGGACAGTTTTATCATTGCACAAACAGTTTGTTTTATATAACAATAACACTCTTACTAAAATGTATTTAGACATTTTTCATGCTCTCTGTTATGACATTTAGAATTAACTCTGGTCATGGCCATGACACTGTTATGATTAATGGTCCTTGACGTATTATATAGAACAAATCTTTATGGAAAGATTTACTTTAGAGCAGCAGTTTGAATTGACATGTAATATCTACAAATGTCTGAGAATATTGTGAAAGAGGAACTGAATTATTGTGCTCTTCTAGAACAAATACATATCTTTATTTGCAATAGATCAAATATGATACTTTATGGTTAAATAAAGAAACATTCACATTATTTATTGCACCACAGCATCTGTTGAATTCTGATTGGCCAGAAGCATTGATTCATTATAAAATGAACTCTCAGCTACTCTGAGAGTAGTACTGACTGCATAGTCTTATTTCAACATGCTCATTCTAATATGTTATTATTTCTATAGTAACAGTTTACACAGGGACCTGTGTTGCAGATGCTCCACAAAAACAATTTTAAAAATGTGAATAATTGATACGGTATAGTTTGTGAAAAGATAGTTATTTTGTTGAAACAGTCAGAGGTACTTTGTGTAATACTTCAAGGATTTCTCTGTGTCATGACAAGATGCCTTTTGTCTTATTAACCTCAAGGAAGAGAAAAAAGAGAAGCTGGTGAGGGAACAACAAGCATAGCTGTTACAAAATAAGCTATAAGAGGAACTACCTTCTTTCAACATTAACACTAGCTATGCAGAGAAAACATATAACATGCCATTCTTTAATATATAAATTGTTAGCATTGTTGACTGTGGTAAAAGAAATAATTGCAATTTTTATATTAGTGAAAATAATAGGAACTTACAAATGCATTTGTTCAGAAGATTGTTTAGAAGATTGTTTGTTTGTCTCTAGGTCATTAGTGGTCATTTATTTTTTCCACCCATTGGTTGAGAGCTGGATTTGCAAACTGCGGACAATGAGGATGGATTTCATAGAGTGGACGTTTTAGGAGAATATGATTGGTTTAATGAGGATTGGTACATTGAGATAAATATATTTGAGCTCTGTAATTCAGTTTCTACATAATCACAGTATCTGTAATGAGCTGGAGAGAGGAGGAGGAGGAGGAGGAGGAGGAGAGGAAGGAGGTACACAGCATCTGGATAGTTGATTACATTGCAATGAATGGAGGTTAAACCATTTTTAATAACATGAATATAGGGATTATTTAGATGACAGTGTATGTTTGTAAGGTACCTTTAGCCAAACTTGAGGTCTTGAGCCAACACATTACAGTAATCTGCTTGTCAGCCTGACAGAACCATGCATTATCTGCTTTTGTCTGCAGTTTGTGTCAAGTGTTTTAGCCACAAACATCGTCACTGAACTTAGCTTTGCAATTACCCTGAGTCAAGCAGTTTGACTATAAGAAAAGGCTACAATCTCATCATTCTGCTTTATTACTGGGTCATCATGTGAGTTTAAAAGAATCCTGGACATTTAGAAAGAAATGTTATGGACCTGTGATGGAGCTAAATACCCCATTTAATGTAAAATGTTATAAAAAAAAAAAAAAAAAAAAAGGTTATAATTCACCACATTGTCTGTTTCAAGATGCAATAAAGACTGAATAGCAAAGGTTTGTGCATGAATGATGTCACCAGTGATGAAGATGTGTGTCAATTATATCAGGTATGTCAAGCTCTTATTGTCATATCTAATCAGTGACTAATTCACTGTTGTTTTTTAAAAAACAAAAACAAATCACATTTCAGATAAAGCCAGGCTGAAAAGGAACCTTGCAAGATTCTACTTTTGAACCTGGCTATTATTCTTTCATTTACTAAGAGACACAAGCAATAGTTGTGCTGACAGTTAAAAAAAATAATGTCTAGAAAAAAGTCTGTCATGTGAGGTTTGAGGTGCATGTTGCGTGGCCATGTGTGACTACATATGGTCACACTTAAGAGTATGACGTTAGCATTTGTGTTCTATTTAGATTTGCTTTCAAACAAGTGGTTAAATGCTGTAGATGGACAAAATTAAATTGAGAAATACAATCCTCTCTAATTACAGGAAATTGTTTCTGGTGGCTTATGTTGATTTTAAAACAAATAATAATTTATTAAGGCAGCTGTATTTAGACATCTTTTTCTAGCTCTTAATTCACCTTACATATCCCCTAACCATTTAATGGCAAGAACACTTGCAAATCTTTGCTTTAGGCTAATTTTATTTAAGGTAGGACAAGGTATATTTATTTGAAACATGACAAATGCCTGCTCTGATAGAGAATGTCAGATGAGTAACTGTTGTGTGGTTAGAGGAAATCAGCACGTCTGTGCTGTGTGGTCTGACTTTGAAATGACTAATGACTGCAAGACCAGGCTACACATGGAACATAACCCCCCTTCCAATTTTCCATGATGTCATCAAAACACAATAGCTTTGTCTCAACAACAAAATAAGATAACTTTGTGTTACAACCCCAATTCTAAAAAAGTTGGGACAGTATGGAAAATGCTAACAAAAAGAAAGAGGAGTGATTTGTAAATGTACTTTGACTTGAATTTAAACAAAAAATGTATAAAGACAAGATATTTGATGTTGTACCTAATTAACTGCATAGTTTTTTTTTTCAAGGTAAATGTGTATTTTGAAATGGATGCATGCAATACATTCCAAAAAAAGTTGGGACAGGGGCAATTTAGGAGTAATAGCAATGTGAGAAGTTGAAATAAGAAGGTGATGTGAAAGGTGATGTGATGAGGCAATCGTCTAATCATAGTATATAAAGAGCCTCCAAAAAAGGCCTTGTTCTTCAAGAGCAAGGATGGGTCGAGACTCGCCAATCTGCCAGATGTGTCAGAAAATAATCCAACACTATGAGAACAACATTCCCCAAAGACAAATCAGTAGGATTTTGGGCATTTCAACTTATATAATTTAAATATTAATTATATAACTAAAGATTCAAGAAATCCGGTCAAATCTCTGTGCGTAAAGGGCAAGGCTGGGCCAAAGAGGAAAAGGATAATCCAAGCTGTTATTAGCATCAGGTCCAAAAGCCAGCATCTGTCATGGTATGGGAATGTGTCAGTGCCCGTGGCATGGGTAACTTGCTCATCTGTGAGGGCACCATTAATGCAGAAAGATATGTACACATTTTGGAGCAACATATGCTGCCATCCAGAGCAGGACAACGCCAAAACACATTCTGCCCGGATTACAAGCGCATGGCTGCATAAGCAGAGAGTGCGGGTGCTAGCATGGCCTGCCTGCAGTCCTGACCTGTCTCTGATTGAGAATGTGTAGCGCATTATGAAGTGCAAAATAAGGCAACGAAGGCCCCATACAGTTGTGCAGCTGAAGAAATGCTTCATGGATGAATGATTCCGCTTGCTAAACTTAACCAACTGGTGTCTTCAGCACCCAAACACTTAATAAGTGTTATTAAAAGTAAAGGTGATGTTACACAGTGTTGAACAGTCGACTGTCCCAACTTTTTTGGAGTGTGTTGCAGTCATCAGATTTGTAATGAGTGTATATTTTCAAAAATAAATTAAATTTACAAACTAAAACATCAAACAATGTGTTAATAATATGTTTTCAATATAGTGCAGGGTGAACTGAATTTTCAAAAGACTCTTTATTTATCTATCTATCTATCTATTTATTTTTGCAATTTTCATACTGTTCCAACTTTTTGGAATTGTGGTTGTACGTTTAATTTAAAACCTTTTCTTGTCATCAGATACCTAAAATGAACACATTTCAAATTTACTTTGGCTAAAAAGGGCATGCCACCAAGTCATTAAAAAAAATAAGTCCCTCTGTTTATGATATTCTGAGCTCTCAGGATTTGAAATAGCTCACTGGGTGATGAAGCCATCAGTGATAAAGTCATTCATTCAACAATACTACAGTGCTCAAAACCAACAGGATGTTTAACTCAATCATGTTTGACTCAAAATACAACTCACAGTGCCTCACTTTCCTGTAGGGACACTCCATTTGTCTTATCACTCAATGCCAGGATAAGGATTCCTAGACACTCTTGTACAATAAAACATCCTCTATAGGAAACTCTGGGTGGAGAGTTACTGTATACACTGAATCACATCATCTCACTGAATCACATCACCACGGTCACCACATTTATATGGTATGGCTTTCATTTTTCTGAGGAATCACTTACATTTCTGGAAATGGAAGGCCTGTGATATGAATTCTTCCTTTGTAAGTGTTTGTAATTTCAGTCTCAACCTTAACAAAGGTATAGTTACCAAAGGATAAAGTCTCCTTTGCTTAGCTTTTGGTCCCTCCACATACTGTTTTTCTGAGCAGGTTGGTTAGTACCAGAATGTAGCTCATAAGAGTGTCACAGTAAATATGAATGAGTTGTACTTGAAACAATACTTTCATGAGTTGCCATTGCTAGAGGTTTTTTTCCCCTCATATTTGAGCTTATGTTGTATAGCTGCATGTAATTATGGGTTATGATGGAGCTTATGAATAACTGCTGTTAAGCTTTCATGTACATAGACATTATAATGTACAATGTCAATTATTATCTGCATTGAAGCTTTTAGTGTTTTAACAACCATTTTCAGTAGTCTAATAGCACATTGTCAGCTTTCACAGGAAATGATTACATTATTTTATCATAACAGTCAGGTCAAATCTTGTTATATTATAAAACTTCATTTCTGCTCTTGAGAGCAACAGCCTTAACCAACCTGATGACTATCGCCTAAAATGTCAAACTAAATGTCAAAGATGTGACTTTACATATCACGCAGCTCTAGAACACTAAAACCACCAGAGCTACGCGTTATTTGTGCTAAGCACGCTACACATTACGAGCCACTGTTGCACATACTTCTCATTGTCATGTTCATGAAACCAGTTAGAGATGACTTTTGCTTTGTGACATGGTGCATTTTCATGTGGAAGTAGCCATTAGAAGACGGGAAAACTGTGACCATGAAGGGATGCACATGGTTGGCGACAACTTTCAAACAGGATGTGGCATTCAACAATGATTGATTGGTGTAAGCAGGCCCAAAGTGTGCCATGAAACCATTCCCCACACTATTACACAACCTCCACCAGGGCTGGACTGCTGACATAAGGCAGTTTGAGTCCATGGAATCATGCTGTTGGTGTCAAATTCTGACCCTACCATCTGTGTTCCTCAGCAGGCTGTTTTTCCAGTCTTCAACTGTCCTTTTCTGATGAGCCTGTGTCCACTGCAGCCTCAGCTTTCTGTTGTTGGCTGACAGAAGTAGAACCCCATGTGGTTTCCACTTTTGTAGCCCATCTGCCTCAAGGTTTAACATGTTGTGCATTCTGAGATGCTTTTCGGCTCACCACAATTGCACAGAGAGGTTATCTGAGTTACTGTAGCCTTTCTGTCAACACGAACCAGTCTGGCCATTCTCAGTCGACTTCTCACATCATGTATCATATATTTGCATGATTTTATGCATTGCACTGCTGCCACATTGATTATATAATTAATTGGATGATTAGATAATTGCATGAATGAGTAGGTGCACAGGTTCATAACAAAGTTCCCAGTGAGTGTGTATATAATAATAATAATAATAATAATAATAATAATAATAATAATAACAGTGATTATTATTATTATCGTTATTAATTATTGTAATAATTGTTAGTATTATTATATTTGACAAACCCAGCCATCCATTCTTTTTTAAAAAAATGTAATCCATAAGCTTATAATTGGCAGTATTCATTCATTTTGATCATTAATCATGTTGTTCTTAATGGACTTTGCTTGTCTGTAGGCACTTCCTCTCTTGCAGGGAAGCCTTGCTTGTCATAAATAACGACGATGGCTGTTAGGGAATCACTCAGGCCTCTCTTGGGGGACTTCCTCAATTGACACATGACTGGAATAATAAGGGAAGCCCACGGATCAGAGCCCGGATGTGTGGTTTCCCCAGAACAGTAAAACAAGGGGCTTACTGATGGGTATTGGGTGGTGACTAGATCTATTCTGTAACATAATGGTAAATGTACTCCCAATACGTCATTCAATACGTCCCATTTTAGGTTAATGCCATTTTAATATCCTTTTTTTTTTTTTTTAACTGTCTGCACTTTACTATGTACATTAGTTGGAAACATTGCCAGCAATCTGTCTTGGCAACATGGGCTTGCTTGGTTTCCAGATGGTCTGCACTAGCAAAGTGAACCTCTGAGTTACATAATGGTCTTTTCTGTCATTCTCCCCCAGACCCTTACAGTTACTATCTCAGACTTCATTTCAGGCAATAAAGCAACCTCCCCACCCCCTCCCAGACTCCTTGTCAGCCACAATTGTTTGTACAGAACAAAGCAGCCAAGTATGGACACTTTAGAGGCCCATTCAGTGTTTTAAGCATTCCTTTACAGGAGATCCATAACCTCCATTAGCGGCTCATCTGACCCTAATGGAAAGACAATATTAAATCAAGCACCAAGTGATGCACCTCAATGTCTTTGAGACTTCCTAATGCTAATGCTTGGGTGCAAAGCATTCCAGTAGCTTCCATTGCATATACTAGTTTCTCACAGACATGCAGGTTCACTGATACAGCCTGAGAACTATGTGCTGAAGTATTCTTTGGCAGATGCAAACTTTCTATGTCCTTTGAATATTTTTCCACTGATCTTGTGTTAATTTTTTTGCTTTTATGTGTGCTTTTGTGTGTGAAAAACACTGGTCCAATTCCTATGTTTAGTGAATTCTCAGATAGTGGTTTATACTGAATGAGGCACATCCTGTCCGAAATACTTGCCTTAGCCATTATAGCATCTAAATAAGATATACATCCTGTGTTCTGATATGACCATTACCAAGTCTTTTTCCAACCAGGCGAAAGCATCTGTAAACCATCTGGATCAAAGCAAAACCTGAAAACCTCAACTTAACCTCCAGCTTTTTGTGGTTTTTCCCCAACCAATCATGATTACATTTGATCAGCCAGATATGCAGGAAAGTATGCATGGAAAAGGCTGTGAATACCCTACCTTGTTGCTGTTGTTGTTGTTCATCCATTTGTACAGCCTTTTTTAAAAAGTCCTTTCTCACTTCCTCTCTTCGTTCTCCCTCTCTCACTCCAGTTCTGGCTCTCCCTCTGTTTCCTAAGTTGTTGGCTCGTACTCCTCAGCAGGTCTTTTTCATTCTTGAGGTCCTTTATAAGTTCTAGGGCAAGAGTGGGCGGGATTGCCTCGATCTTCCTCCCTCCCTTCTCTCTCTCTCTCTCTCTCTCTCTCAAGCCCCTACTCACTATCTCACTGTCTACTGGCTAATGTCTAGCTTAGAATGGAGTATTTGTTTGTGTGTCTAAATAATCTCTGTGTGTGTGTGTGTATGTGTGTGTGCATTGTAAAAGAGAAGGAAAGAGAAGTTGAAAAGGAAAGTAGGACAGACTATCAGAATTATGGATGAAAGACAACTTGGTTCCCTGTCACAACTCATAATACACACTCTCTCTCACACTAGCTGGTATTGTCTCACCACCATTCCCTTTGTACCAGGGCTGACTTCCGAGCCAAGCTTTCATCAATCACAAAAGCATGTTTGTTTGTTTGTTTGTTTGTTTTCAAACTGTTTTTACATAGGAAATATATTAAACGCTATGCTAAAAATATTTATTGTAAAAATCTGTCTTCAAGATTACATTACAGCCATTGTCCATGTATGTTGGTTCTCTGCTTTCATTGTGGGTAATGTCCTGAGGGAAGAGAGAGGACATAAAGAGTGTTGATACTAGATAGTGTTGGGAGCACACAGGAAAGGCAGGTTTAGCGTGGAGTTTCATATAATGAAAGAAAATTTTGTTTACCTCATCTTTCTACTCCTATGTATTGTAGCGACTGTTACTTACTCTCTTGTTTATATTAACGGGTCATAAACAGCAACTTGCAAACAGAGAAACATTGAACAAACTATACAGATAAAAGGCGCATTTTCTTGCATCAGCATTTTCAGTTCCCAAGTAAAATAGAAGGCCACATGCAGCGTCTAAGACGGAAACATGAAAAGGGAAACATTAGTTTCACTCTTTGTAATAAGCATTTTCTCATTTGTAAGTCGCTTTGGATAAAAGTGTCTGTTTAATGAATAAATGTAATGTAAATGTACACATCGTCTAAGTTTAAGCCTTACAATGAAGAGTACTTACACCAGAGTGCTAAAAGTATGTATACCCTTTGAAAAAAAGAAAGTAGACAAAGAACTGTAATTTTTTCCCTTCATTATTACAAGTAATATTATTTATTATACCACAAAATGGTTGAATTCTAGGATCAGAACGTGTGCATTCATTTTCTATAACAGCATGGTTCTGACAGTCCTTCCATCTGTGACAGTTTCTTTGTAACATGAGGTTTTTTTTGTCTTATTCACTTCAAGAGAGAGTTGAAGAGAGGCTGGTGAGGGGAAAAGCTCTTGATACCTGCTATAACGTAAGTAATGGTTAAAAATGGTGACATTACTTTCATAATCAAATAAAATATTTTAATTGTTGGTGAAATGACTGTGAGGAATAACACACTTAAAATGATTTTCTCCTAGCAGCATGTTCCCTCATGTGTTATTCCTTAAATATTTTTTCTTTTTAGATATTTGACAATATTCATTTTTAAAAAAGGAACCCATAATCCAACACATCATCCTGAATGGATCTTTTAACGTTTTAGTCAGGTCTTTAAACCAAGAGGTCCGTGGCAAAGCAACTGCTGATTTTGAAATATGTTAATTTATTTTCTTTATCTTAAAAAAAAAATGTTACTGTACAAGTAAATTTGGTGATATTGCAGTAAGTAGCATTTCCGCCTCATAGATTTAGTGTCCCCAGTTTTATCCTGAGCTTTAGTTGCTGTCTGTATGGAGTTTCTGTGCAAGTTCTCCCCGTTTCTGTGTGGGATTCCTCTGGGATATCCAGTTTTCTTCCCACTTCCCATAAAACATGCTAATAGGTGTGAATGTGTGTGTGCATGCCACCCTGAAATGGTCTGGCTTTCCATCCCTGGTGTATTCCCACCTGATTCCACTGTGACCCTGATAAGGATTGAATGTGAGAGAGCAAGTGAGTGAGTGAGAGCGAGAGAGTTAATGAGTGAGAGAGTGAGTGAGTGAGAGAGAGAGAGTGAGTGAGAGAGTGAGAGTGTGTGAATAAGAGAGAGCGTGAGTGAGTGAGAGAGAGGGTGAGAGAGAGTGAGTGAGTGAGAGAGAGTGAGAGTGAGTGAGTGAGTGAGTGAGTGTGAGAGTGAGTGAGAGAGAGTTAGTGAGTGAGAGAGTGAGTGAGAGAGTGAGTGAATGAGAGAAAGTGTGCGTTAGAGAGAGAGAGAATGTGAGTGAGTGAGTGAGTGAGTGAGAGGCTGATTGAGTGCAAGAGAGAGAGTGAGAGAGAGAAAGAGGGGGCGAGTGAGTGAGTGAGTGCGAGAGTGAGTGCAAGAGAGAGTGAGAGAGCATGTGAGAGAGTGAAAGACTGAGTGAGAGAGCGAGTGAGTTGCAAGAGAGAGTGAGAGAGCATGTGAGAGAGTGAGAGACTGAGTGAGAGAGAGAGTGAGTGCAAGAGAGAGAGAGAGTGAGCACAAGAGAGAGAGAGTGAGAGTGAGTGAGAGTGAGTGAGTGAGAGAGTCAGAGAGAGAGAGTGAGAGTGAGTGTGAGAGAGAGAGAGAGAGAGTGGGAGAGTGAGTTCATTTTGATTCAAAAACAATAGGGAATGTAAAATTTTGCACTCAACTGTAATAGACGTGAACTTAGAGCTGGAATATATAGTTATCATTATCAGTATCAAATTATCATATAGTTTTCATTTTCATTAGTCAATAATAATCAATAATAATTATTGGAAACAAGTATAGTCTTAGACTTAAAAATGGTTCTATTTCTATAACGTGAATAAGAGACAGTCTAATATCTGTGTTCATTTGAGAACTGTGGAACAGAGGCCTGCATAGATCTGTCATTATGGCATTTTTAGAATGATGAGAATTCATGGAATCATGGAAATGATGTTAAAGGACATGGTCATACAGAAAGGCACATGATTGACCTCACATATTTAGAACACACTTAGTGTCTCTGTGGCACCAAATGCATAATTCATAAAACTCATGTCCACCCAGCTTCCTTCTGGCGAAAACATATGGACTCTAAAAGGGGAACAGACTTAACCTCTTTAATTACTGTCAGATATCCCTAGGATAAAGTGTTTGGATCACACAAACATAAATAATGTACCACATATTGTTCTCTCTTAGCACGATTTGCTGTAATGACATCAGCATATGGCCAATTTGTTTACGTGTCAGTTGTTTATGGTCACAAATAAAAGCATCTGCACTGTGGAATGAAACAGTCAAAATTTTACTGGTATTGGTATTTTTGTAAGTCTTGTTCTCTGTTCTTGCAACCTGGGTTTGTGGATGTTCACTATTTACTTCAATCCAGTTAACATCCTACCAACTACTAACTAAATACAACTCAATTAATTGTTTTATCCATAACAAATAAGGACAAACAACTAGTGTGTTATTACACGCAGAACATCATCTAACAATAGTATCAATAGCTAAATAAAATAGCCTATTAGAGTTGCCAAATCACTGAGCTGAAGAATCCTCAGATATAAATGCTTTGCCCTAGGGTACTTCACACCGAAACGGAAAAAAAATTCAAATTTTTTAGTTGTGCATCTCACAGAAAAGATACATGATCCAGCAATTCACACCATGCCCCTCATGTCCATGAGACATGATTCTTCAATGATTCCACTTTCCATACACTAAACTATAGTTTAAATGAATATACAGTACTGTAGCTGCACGTGATTGTCTTCAGGTTCCAAGCACTCTTTGTATGTAAAATTAACCCCCCGTAGTGGATAATCAGTGCTATCAATCAGTGCTTTTAATCAGTTGTTAAATAGAATACTAGCAGGTAGCTCGATGGATATAACATTCAAATTTTATGACATCTAATCCTGATGCCTACTAAAAGATGATTGACTGATGGCAGCCAATGCTTTTCAACCAAGCAGGTGAGCAATGGGAAGACAACTACAGATTGGACATGTGGTTCAAGAGTAGGGATGTAACCAAATACATCATTCCTAACACACAGATAATGTGCTCCAAGCAGATACAAATAGAAATAAGATAAGATAAGAATAGCAGCCACATTATTTGTGGTTTTCTTCATTCATTTGCTGGTTGATGGTTGTGGCGGAGCTCAAGACCCAAGCTTGAGAGGCGGATTTCCCTTGGCCTTGGCCTTGGCCTTCTACGCACAATGTATGTCCACTGGTTGTAGATTGATTGCAATGCCATGTTTGCTGCTTTCATCAATGGGAGGGAAGTTTCATCTGCTCTGCACTGTTTGCACTGTTTAGTACAATTGTACTAAGTGGTTTAGGGGCTGCTAGAGGCTTTGTGCTGCGATGCGCCTGTGCTCACTTTGTGTTCTGCTTGTGAAAATACTACTTCATTTTATTTCCTTTTTAAAATGTCACCCTGTCAATTCCCAGCAGAGTCACCACTCCATGTTGCCCACACAAACCATGCACTGTGCACAGCAAGGGTCTAGAAAAAAAATAATTAAATGATTTTTTAAAAATTGTAACTTTTACTTTCATTCAGGATGTTGTTTGTCATTCTTCATTGTTATTAAATACACTAACCAGATACATATAATGGCATTGCACACCTAACCACACCTCTTAATTCTGCATTTATTTAAACTCTGCCCCTTATTATTGCCGCAATAATAGTTGTTACCCTCTCCTTTTTTTCTTTCAACAATAAGCTTTTACATTTTAGCCAATTAGTTTCTTCCAGTGTAGACATGTTGACTTGCATGATGTCCAAAAAAAATGCATTATTCTAATATTTCTTTCCCCAGAAGTTCTGCACACAATAAAGTCATACCAATTGTACATTACATGTACACTAGCTGAATCTGTTAGTCTCAAAGAGATGTCTCAGAAAAGAAGAGGTCTGGGAGGTGTTGTACACTGCTGTCTTTTAATCCACAATGCAGCTACCTTTAACTCTTGTTGTACATTTGGTGACTGGAATGACCATATACTAGAAAGCTGAATGCTAATTACTGTTCTAAATAACAATGCATGGCAAGTAGTTAGTGAGACTTTTTATAGGCTTATGGCTACATTTTACATTCCGTGGTGAATTTTATTTATTTATGACACAAAAGTGCACTGCATTCTTTTAGTATATGTGTCAGTTATTTACACTGTATACACTTTTTCTTTCACATTCCTATTTCAGAAAAAGTCATTCATCTGAATTTGCATCAGATTAATCATCATTGGCATGATTAGTCTACATACTCTTAATGTAATTACTGACCATAAGACACCTCCAAGATGCCGCCGGAAATCTCAAAGAAGAAACTACTGGCATGTCTCATAATACAATATATTTTTAACTCTGATATTTTGGGGTGAGCATCCTGATTGCCCCAAGGGTCTCTGTGGTTGTTTAGTTTGATTACAGTAGGAAATGGTCCTGGCTGTTTTTATCTTAGAACATATGTGATAAATTAATTTGTGTGAGGAGACACACTACAGGTTAAAGACTTTTAAATAAGAAATGTATCCACACCTCTAGGTATCCCACTTCGGGTTATCCCTTGAAACACACACACACACACACACACACACAGATGCACACACTGGCATATAATTTAGTAGCTTGGGAACCCCTGGTGGCTGGTGAGGGAGTGATGAATAATCTATTGAATGGGTTATTAAAAACAGCAATAGCCTAGATGCCCTTCACATCAGAAACAACCTGAAACCTCTTTAAAAGACACAGCTCTTCATTCCCATGGTGAGAGCCAATTTTACTTGCTTTTATCCACTAATCTAAAACCACAGTCACCACATTCTTACAGCTACAATCTTTATTATGCTTTAAAATCCTGTTACACTGCAACACAAATCAAACACATACCACAGTCCGTACACGGTGAGTCAAGTTGAGCTGATATGGTCAGGCTGGTTGAAGATTGTGTAGCACACGTACACACACACACACACACACACACACACACACACACACACACACAAACTTTTTTAAATATAAAATTGTATTCCTGTTGGGTATTCTGGATATTTGATCCCCACAGAGATATAAAAACATGCCTACACAAGGACACACACAGAGACAGTGACATGTGGCAAGCAGTAGACTAAGAGTCCATGCTTTCTGGTACGCTTACGGCTGCATTACGTTAACATAATGACTATAACAGGCCTCCCCAGAACGTGTAACTAAGTAACTGCAGACTGGAACGTGGTTGAGCTCTGTGGGAAAATCTGGGTGAGATCTCTTCAAGGAGGCATTCTTAACAAACATCAGGGTCTGGTCTAATGGCCTGCACTTTAAGCTTAGCAGTTCCAAAGCGCTTTACACTGTGTCTCATTCACCCATTCACACACATATTCACACACCAATGGTAGCAGAGCTGCCATGCAAGGCACTAACTTGCCATCAGGAGCAACTTGGGGTTTAGTGTCTTGCTTCGGTGTGTGGAGTCATGTGGGCCAGGAATTGAACCGCCAACCCTACGATTAATGGACAACCTGCTCTACTACCTGAACCACAGCCTCCTCTTTTCCTGTACGACTGGTGTAGCCTACTGTACTCTGCAACGAAACAAACTGCATGACTAAATGAAAATAAAGAATTGTTTTTCTTAGACTTTTCTATTTGCTTGCACTGCCCCCTGGAGTTTGAAAGTGCTTTTCTTTGCCATGTGATTGCTGTACATACAGCATAAGCACAGAAAATATGGGTTAACTAAAGTTACAAAGCCTAACTGATACATTTCATGTTGGTAAAAGATTATATACACTAAATAGGCTATATAATAGTCAAAATAGCATAAACTATAATATGACTATAATACAATAACTTTGTTCTATATTAATATTGTTCTTTGTTTTAATTCGATTTTTTCCTCCCCAAGATTTTGCCACAAAGTTTGAAGCACACAATTGTATAGGCTGTATTTTTTATGCTGGAGCTTTAAGAATCCCCCTTCACTGGAACTAATAACCCCAAACTTGTTCCAGCAGGACAATGTCGCTGTGCACAAAGCGTGGTCCACGAAGATATGGCTTGCTAAGGTTGGTTCTTACATGAGAACATGATTGGCCTGCATAGAGATCTGACCTTAACCCCACTGAACAGCTTTGGGAGGAATCGGAATGACAAGCTTTTCGCCTGACATCAGTGCCTGACCTCACTAATACTCTTGTGGCTGAATGAGCAAATCCCCCAAACTACACTCCAAAATTTAGTGGAAAGCCTTCACAGAAGAGTTGAGGTAATTGTAACAGCAAAGGGGGAACAACTGCATATTAATGCTCATGGCTGTGGAACGGGATGTTCAAGGACAGATTGGGGTGTAATGGTTAGGTGTCTGCATATAGTGTATGTTTGGGAATTAAGCCCAAGAAGTGTCTGATTTAACACAGATCGGTGTGGCTCGATGTCATCTGGATTGGTACAGTGAATGTGCATGACATTTTTTTGTTGTTGGTGTATGACGCATCAGTGCCACCAGCACATCATGAACATGATGATGATGTATGATATGATCATCATGCATAGTGGATGAAGTTGCCCTTCATTTACTTCATAAGCCTGGAGTCAACTTTATCATGACATGACAGAGTATAATCTTGACTGACTAGAGGTTCTGCCTGCCACCATGTTGTTTCCTTTTTATTCTAAGATCCTTTAGCTTATCACTAATAAATATAGTTTTTGTTCCGGGTGTGATAGGTTAATGTGTGGTAATAATATTACACACCCTTGTATGTGAACCGTGTAGTCTACAATCTTTTTTTTTTTTTTTCATGTAATCATAATCGTATCTCATGTCATTATCCAAATAATATGGAAAAAAATAAGCCCACTCAAATGGCTTGTGAATTAAAGAATAGAAATCCCATCATGAAAATATGTAGTGTATGGAAAATATCATGTGAAATATTTGTGATACTGTTATCAATAACACAAAAAAAAAAAAAAAAACCCAAACAAACAATAATCCAATATAACAGCTGTCTTTCCACTCCCTCACACAGTCGAGGCCAGGAGCAGCTGATCTCCAGCACACATTCTTTATTTATGACAAGGGTTATAAGGTTGTCAGGGTTGACAGATCTGCGCCACTAAAGCAGCTTTATGACCGTTCAGAACTCACATAACCCTCTCAAACCATGTACACTGGTTTAAATCACACTTTGGGCCAACCATCTGTTATACAAAGTAACAAGAGGAAACGCATTTTAATATTAAAATAGCCTAGTCATTTCCCAAAGGTGACAATGATGTCTCGTGTTATGTATTTATTATTATTATTATTATTATTATTATTATTATTATTATTATTATTATTATTCCAAGAAATGTCTTATTCCTAGTGCCACAAATGTTAATTTAAAAGAATTAACCGTAATGTATGTTTAAAAAAATAATAAAATAAAATAAACGCGGCATGAGTTCAAAAGACTCCATGATGCCGCCGGAAACCGCAACCCTGGTAATACTGCTTAGTTTCCACGTAGATGATTAACGGCTGTTATATTTCCACACCCGTATTCCGATAAATCCTGCATTCTGCATAATGATTGGCTAACAGTCTAAACAAGCAGCTCGCTGATTGGGAAGTGGCATGACTCAACCGGGATGTACTTCATTTAATTTCAAATTAGACTAAGAAAAATAATCAAATAAAATGAACGTTTTTATATGGACATAAAATCGTAAATGTCCTACTTATTTCCAGAGACTGCCTGTAGAGTAGATGCTTATGTCCCATAAGTTGCACGTATTAAGAAGTTGGGCGCTCCATAGTGACAATATAAACTCTCTCAGTGCTTCACGGCAAACTACAGCTAAATCAAACGATTGCTACAGTCAAGTAAGACCGTAAAAGACCTTAATACGTTTTTGTGATAAATTTGGTCTTCTGTTTACACGTTTGCCTCGTTTAAGTTAATATGCTTGCTACGGCAATATGAATGATTTCTTAAGTGTCCAGTTGAAGAGCTGTATGTCGTATCCTATCGTATAACAGGAGGCGGGGTAATACAGAATGCGGGTGTGATAACATGCGGATGTCAACACGGCTGAAAGTTGCAGCAGCACCGGTGGAGAGTTGATGTGGCACTCGCAGCGGGTTGCAGACAGACAGTAAACTTGAACCGGATACCGACGTGAAATTGTTTAGCAACCTGGGTATGTAAGAACGCATAATGTGTAGATGTAAGCTGCTAGCGTTAGTGTGAGCTGATGCAGTTAGCAGCCTGAGTGTGTTGTGTTGTGTTGTGTTGTGTTGGAGTGGAGTGTGTAAGAGAAGCATGTGGCGGTGTGTGTTTCTGCTACCACATGCTTGCTGAGCTCATGTCCAGAACTCCTGCATCATTACACTGTTTCACGCATTAAACCTCTTATAAGCGGTGGGCCTTTTGCCGGAGTGGTTTTAAACAGGTGTTATGTGAACTGGTAGTTAGTTAAACAGGTTGTTGTAGCTATCTAGCTAAGCGTTATCTATCAATCTGTTTATCTATGCAACTAGCTAAGCTAACGTTATCCTTTAGTTGAAATCCTGCGGGACCTACAGTAAGATGCTAGTTATAAGCTAGCTGACTGTTTATGAGCATGTGTACAGTATGAGTGGTGATGACGCTATAAACTGACTGATATTTGTGACAGATTTGGATCAGTAGTCAGGCTGCAGCTTTACTTCCGCATGGGAGCTGAAAGGAAATGAAGCGTGTGTCATTATCACAGGGCTGTAGTGGAGCTGGAGCTGGTAGGCTGTGTGTCAGGGCTGCTGGAGTAAAAGTGCTGTCTCTTTACTCCAGTAAGTAAAATACTGGTCGGTCTGACATTTAATTTTCTCCTTCTGAACATGTTCAAGATTTACATTTACGTTTTATGGCATTTGGCAGACGCCCTTATCCAGATTGACTTTTATCATTATTGACATTTATCTCATTTATACAACTGAGCAATTGAAGGTTAAGGGCCTTGCCCAAGGGCCCAACAGTGGTAGCTTGGGGCTTGAACTCCTGAAATCTTGAACTCCGGACGTTCTGATCAGTAAACCGGAGCATTTAACCACTGAGCCAGCACTGCCCCTCAAAGCCAGCTCAAAGCCAGCTCAAAGCCAGCTCAAAGCCAGCTCAAAGCCAGCTCAAAGCCAGCTCAAAGCCAGCTCAAAGCCAGCTCAAAGCCAGCTCAAAGCCAGCTCAAGTCTTTCTATGTAGACTAAATTACAGAAGTGAAATAATAAGAAGAGGTGAGGGATTAAAGGAACACTTTTTAGAGGCTTAAAAAAAAACAATAATAACAAGCATGTCTGTAGAGTTTGTGTGATTACCATGATGATGAATTTAGAAATATTCCCCTGCTCTCACAAAAAAGAATGGGAAATGTCCATTTACTTGACTTATTTGTAAATGAAATGAAATAAAATATACTTTACATACTGGAACATTGACATTTTTGTGACATGTTTAGTGATTCAGGTGTTAGTTTGTTGGTTGGCACTGTGCTATTCCTGTGAGAAAGCTGGTCTTCCCAAAATAGTAGCTACATAGTAAAATAGTAGCTGTTTGTCTCCATCCTAGCCCAAATTCTTCTTCCCCATCAAATCCCCATCAAATGTGTGGTCATATGTTGCATAAAATGAATCGTGTTGTTAATTTTCCAACAAGAAGTTAAATGCTGTCTGCTGCTGAAGTCATGGGGAGACACTGCCTTTATTAATGCCTAATAGTAAAAAAAAAAAAAAAAAAAAAAAACTCAACAATTTAAAAAAAAAAAAAAAAAGGGATAACAGTCAGGTTTTGCTGTGCTTTCCTGAAAACAAAACAACAAGAGCTTCTTATCTCATTCAACATTTTCTAGTCATGTCATTTTAATGTCCTGTTAATGAGAAGTCCAATGTAGAACTAGTGGAGACAGCAAACGCTGGACTTCAAGTGCCAGAAGGCAAAGCAACTATAAGATGGACAGATGTGCTGAGTTACAGCAGAGACTCTGTTCATCAGTTCCCTTAGGTAGAGATCAAGTCAGAGCTAATTCTCATTACCACTATCAGCAGGTAATTGTACTGCATTGTGGGTAATTTAGGAGAACGGTGATAAACATTTGATGAAAGAGATTTAAACTATAAAAAAAAGTCAACTCCTTATTTCTAAAACATGTTCAAACATAATATAATGTTGAAGATCATACATTAATTATTAAGATTAATATTTAACTCGTTCAGAGGGAAAAAATAGATTTATGCATCACTAACTTGGTCAGCGTAGCTTAAATTTAACATAGAAGGCACTTAGTTTTGGCCTGATCACACACGGATACAAAACAAAACTTCAGGATTGCATAAGTAGCTGGAGTTACTTTTTAACGTATTGTTTAATATATTGTTGGAAAATTGGATGAAACATCTTTCTGTAAAAATAGTCCCATCTCTGAAAGGCCAGATTATAGAAATTGAGAGCTTCGTTTCCAAATGTGTTTGACTGGAAAATTGTGAAAGGAAAAAATTTATTGAACGCTCAAAAAAGTTCCCAAACGCTGACCTCAAGCCAAGTGGTTTTCCATGCTTCTCTTAGTACAGAGAAACCTTGTCCATGGGAATCACACACACACACACACACACACACACACACACACACACACACACACACACACCCCAATTGATGCATTTGATCAAGACTACATTATAAAACGTTAAAGCATTCCTTTTAAGGATGTATTTAAATATCTACAAATGTTATATATGAATTAGTGCTAAGGCCTGTGCTTGCTATATGTTTTGCAGTGTAAAGGACGTGATCAGCATGTTGCTGCAGAGACTGTCTCTGTGTTCCCGGCTCTCTGTGGGCCCAAAAACCCTCCACAGCTTCAAAAGATCTGTTTCTCTCGGGAAAAGTGAGTTTCCACCACATGTGTCTCAGCGTCTAGCATACAGTTGCAATCAAAATGATTCAACCCCCATTGCAAATCAGGTTTATTGTCAGTTTACAGACTTTCAGCTGTTTGCAATGAACAACTCCAAACAAAAGCAATTGAAATAGTTCAACACAACAAATGCTTCAAGTAGTTTCCCCCAAATTCAACTGAAAATGCAACTTATAATGATTTCTCCAGTTTCAAAATTATTCAACCGCCTGAATAGAATCCCTCACAACAGCACAAATATGCAAAACAGGTCTTGTCTCAAGCACACCTGATGTAACTTATCAAGAGCTTCATTATTTGCAGCAGGTGTGCTTGAGCTGGAACACATGAAATACTTGAACTGGCTAAGGGTAAAGAATATATGAAATACCTGGACAGGGACAACAAACCTGATTGCAATGGGGATTGAATAATTTTGATCGCAACTGTAGGAGATAACATGAGAGTTTTTATTACAACTATTGTTAATATTCCTATAATATTGTTAGACTATCCTTGTGAATGTTTAGTTGAGAATAAATACACAGTTTTGTTTCTCCTTTTTGTCTCTGTTTTATTCTTTTTTTCTTGATTACATTTTTTCATTCACTGGCTTTCGTGCTCTGCTCTGAGTTCTGTGCTGTCAGCACTGGGGCTGTTGTTTGGCTTTGCTGATGTGGCAGCTTTAACGTTGTCATTAGGTTTCATTGAGTGGGATGGATGGTTGGTGTTCGGGTGTGTGTGTGGTATGTCGGTGAGTTTGAGCAAACTGCAGAAAGTCATGACTTTTTAGCAGCTGTGACATTTAGCCTTTTATATCTCATATTTTTGTCTCAAATGCATCCTCATGGACCAATTCTGATCATTGTCTGTAACTGGGTTGCCAAATTGGCCACAGGAAACCTGATGTCATTTCAGTACTATCCCCAAATATAATGTTAAATACAGTGCTCTGATTTTTGTGTATATGTCATACTAAATAGTTTTAGATCTTCAAATGAAATGCATAACAAAATTAACCATTGAGCGCTCTATTGAACTTGAACAGTGTACACAGGGCTATAAACTCAAATATATAAATTTGTGTCCCTGTATAGCAGTTAGCTTTTGTGGTTTTTAGAACTTGTCCCAACAGACAGGTGTTTCAACCTGACAGCCCTGTATTTCACATGCAGTCCATACATGATCTAATCACCCAAGATGGAAGTTAAAACCAGGCCTAAGTGGGGTGATGGTGTATAAAGGTACAGTGGATTGTGTAGCTGGAGCATTATCAGTTGCTGGTGGACCACTTTACAGCTCCACAATCTTGCAATTTCTGCCTGTCCCATTCCATATGTTCCAGCTAATGATCCACTGATCCACAGCATGCCAACAGCTGTCTCCACATATGTCATTAATTTTGACACTATATACATTGCCCCTAATCAGATTCCTGCACATCTGTTTACTAACATACTTTTCCCTTACCTTGTCCTCATCATTTCACTGCATGCCATTTCTCCTCACTGGCTCCTTCCCTGGGTCTCTCTCCCACCAGATCCCTCTACCTCTCCATCTATCAGATGCCATGCTGTGCGTCACTGGAGTAACGTGCCTTTTCTTACAGTGCCGCTGGCGCGTGCCCATGGTAAGTCGTTCGCACACCGTGGTGAACTGCGACAGGCCAAACGGATCGTGGTGAAGTTAGGCAGCGCTGTGGTAACTCGAGGCGATGAATGTGGCCTCGCGCTCGGGAGACTTGCCTCTATTGTGGAACAGGTAAGAGAGATCAGAGTTGATCGTCATTTTATGGTGATAATCAGTTTGGTTATAGCTTGTCATTGTGCAAGCATTAATGGCAAACTCTCAATACAACAGTATTACACAATAGTCCATGGATCTGTAAATTTTGGACATCCCCTACTGATTGTATGTATTTGGTTTTATTTGTGGTCTTTTAAGGTGGCAATGCTTCAGAACCAAGGTAGAGAAATGATGATTGTCACAAGTGGAGCTGTAGCATTTGGGAAACAGAGACTGAGGCATGAGATTCTTCTCTCTCAGAGCGTCAGACAAGCCCTTCATTCAGGACAGAATCAACTTAAAGACATGGTGAGCACAACCATATTAAGCCAGTTATTCCTATCAGACACCATTTAACAGTTTAATGAATTTATATTACAGTTGTTGATGTACTGAAGTGATAATGTTGAATGGCCAGGACAGAACTGTGTTTTCATCTGCAGTCACTGCCTGTTCTGGAGGCAAGGGCGTGTGCTGCTGCAGGACAGAGTGGACTGATGGCACTATATGAGGCCATGTTCACTCAGTACAGCACGTGCACAGCGCAGGTACACACACACACACACACACACACACACACACACACACACACACACACAAAGTATGATTAGATGATGTAGCTTCGAGCCAAATGTATAGGGAATCAATCATGGATGTTAACACATGTACATCGATTAAAGGAATAAACCTCCATTTTCTTTTTACCTCCACAGACAATAATTTAATCACTTTCCATTGTACATTTTAAAATAATAAAAAAAAGAAACCTCATTACTGACAACTTACTGATGGAAGTCCAAGGGCAGGTTGTGAATTCCATCAATACAGATGGAATTCACATCTTTATCCACATGTTGTGACTCTCGCACAAGTTCAGATCTATAACAATTAAGATCTTTTTATAACAATTAACATGAGCCTGACATGATAGTCTTAGGAAAACTGTTCTAATGTAGCTTACATCCAACTTTCAGACATTAGAATTATGCAGTAAATAGGAGTAATACATTTTGAAATAAAACTGCTTTTAGTTTTAGTTGTTAGAAACGCAATCTACAAATAACTGCACCTTTATTTGTATTATAGGTCCGTTGAGTAAACAAGTTTTCTGTTCTTTTCTCAGTACGGGAAAAACCTGTCGTATTATTGTTCACACATATACTGCTGATATGATGCAGGGTTTGTACAAGATGCTTGAAGTGTTTAAATTTGACTGAAATTTAAGTACCGGATAACCTTGAAAATAGCCATTTTTAACTAGTTGTGCTTAAAAATTGCTTGAGTTATTTAAAAAATAAATACAAAATCGCTAAAAAATTTTGTGTTTGTATTCGTGTGCTATCAAAAATAATCCTTTCACTAAAACACTGACTCCGCGCTGGGTTAGTTCAATAGTCCCACATTTAACTGTAATTCTCACTTTGTCTATTACTTAATTATTTTTTTTCTAATTATTATTCTAGTCTTATACATGAAATGTCGTTTTTCCTTTCCAGATCTTGGTCACAAACTTGGACTTCCATGATGACCAGAAGAGAAGAAATCTGAACAGCACGCTGCACGAACTTCTGCGTATGAACATCGTGCCCATCATCAACACTAATGATGCAGTGGTGCCTCCCCCAGAGCCCAACAGTGATCTGCAGGGGGTAAATGTGGGTATAGAGGCGAGAGGTCCTGAAGGGATGAGGGGCTGGCAAAATACCCTGAATCCCCCCACTGGCCTGTGAGAGCTGCATACAGGGAGGGTGCTATTAACACACATGCATGCTGCGAACCAGAGGCTATGAGACACTGGAGCTCAGTGGAGTAGATGGACACAGCTTGACTTTCATCTTATTTCTTGCAATTCCATGGAAATATAGTGCCCTCCACTAATATTGGCACCCTTGGAAAATATGAGCAAAGAAGGCTGTGAAAAATTGTTGTTATTGTTTAACCTTTTGATCTTTTGTAAAAAAAAAAAAAAAAAAAAAATCACAAAAATACTCTGCTCTCATGGATATCAAACAATTGCAAACACAACACAGGTTTATCCAAAAAATAACTTTGTTAAATATAGGTGTGCCACAATTATGGGCACCCTTCTAGTCCGTACTTCCCTTTGCCAAGATAACAGCTCTGAGTCTTCTCCTATTATGCCTGATGAGGTTGGAGAATACATGACAAGGGATCTGAGACATTCCTCCATACAGAATGTCTCCAGATTCTTCAGACGCTGGTGTTTATTGCCAAAAAGCTCTGTTTTTGTTTCATCTGACCATAGAACCCGATCCCATTTGAAGTTCCAGTCGTGTCTGGCAAACTGATGATGATTGAGTTTGTTTTTGGATGAGAGTAGAGGCTTTTTTTCTTGAAACCCTTCCAAACAACTTGTTGTGATGTAGGTGACTTTGGATTGTAGTTTTGGAGACTTTCTGACTCCAAGATGCAGCTGACTTCTGCAATTCTTCAGGTGTGATCCTTGGAGATTTTTCTTTGGTCACACAAACCAGTGCATTCATACCACTTCAACCACTTCACAGTGCATTGAGACAATATAGACACACGTCCAATTGCAGGTTTATTCGTAACATTTCCAGCTGACTGAAACTTCTTAATTATTGCCCTGATGGTGGAAATACGGAAATGTGTACATTTTCAATGCTTTTCTTATAGCTACTTCTCATTTTGTGAAGCTCAACAATCTTTTGCCGCACATCGCAGATATATTCCGTGGTCTTCCCATTGTTATGAATGATTAAGGGATTTATTATCATTATTATATATTTATACCCCTGTGAAACAGGAAATCGTGGTTGAACAATTTCCTGTTCCTAGTCACCCAGGTGTACTAAAAAAACTTTAAAATATCAATGGGAATATATTTCAAATATATTTTTCTTATATGAATTCATAGGGGTGCCAGTAATTGTTGCACACCTATATTTAACAAATATTTTTTTTTTTTTGAAAACCTGTGTTGTGTTTGCAATTGTTTGATATCCATGAGAGCAGAGTATTTTTTCTGAATTTTTTTAAATCAAAAGGTTAAACAATAAAGCCAATTTTTCACAGCTTTCTTTGCTCATATTTACCAGGGGTGGCAATAATAGTGGAGGACACTGTATGCTAACTAACATCGTTATTTCCTATATTGTACTGTTTCTTGTGCTCTGCATTCCTGTCTGCATGCGGTCATACAGTGGCTATGGTCGTCTACCATAGTCCTCTCGGAGGATATCATGGTTAATGTGCTTATTGCTGATGGCATAAAGGGCTTAAATGCACTTTTGAAAACTTCCTGTTGCATTTGTTAGTATATTGCAAAAGGTTTCTAATCTTTTCTAGTTTATCCCATGCTTTGGATTTGTCATATATTCCCTTTTACCACATCACAGGTCATCAGCATCAAAGACAATGACAGTTTAGCAGCACGGCTTGCAGTGGAGATGAGAGCAGATCTCCTCATTGCTCTCTCTGATGTACAAGGTAAGAAATGAATATGGCATTAGTGCTGTATTTCAGATATGGGTTTTATTAAAGGCTATTTAAGAACCCTCCTGTTTCATGGTGCTGTTTCATGGTGTAATCTTGTGGTCTTTTTCTTTTTCTATTTTTTTTATTTTTTGGTCGCATGAGAGCACTTCCAAAGTAGAAAAAGAATGCAGAATGATGTAAAGCTTTTTTTCTCTTAAAAAAAAAAAAAAATTTAACCTCCTGACCATTAAGGTTGCAAACTGTCTCCCAGTTTGCAACCTTAATGGTCAGGAGCTTAAAAAAAAATTTTTTTAGTAAGAAAATCATGGCAAAGTTGGAAAATATTAAGGATATTTAGGATGTGTTGCATCCAAAATATTTCAGCTCCTGTGCTAGGACTGGTAGGAATGTTTAAAAAAATATATAAAAATATTATTATTATTATTATTATTATTATTATTATTATTATTAACAATTATTAAAAAATAATAAAAATTAAAAGGGCATCCAGCAAACACTTTTTCTGTTTAAAATGAAATGGCCAAGCTTAAAGATAACCTTAGCCAGTCTTTTGTCTGATCTTGCCTCTGCTTCTGACAGGTCTTTATGACAGCCCTCCTGGGTCTGATGATGCTAAATTAATCGATACTTTCTACCCTGGAGACCAGCAATCTATAACATATGGCACCAAATCCAGGGTTGGGATCGGCGGAATGGAAGCTAAGGTATGACTATAATCTCTGACTGCGTTAATTGTTTGATTCAGGAGTACAGGCCAGTTTTCCATCATTTAAAATCTTTAATGATGTACTGACCACATGTGTCACAGGTGAAAGCTGCTCTATGGGCTCTTCAGGGGGGCACATCTGTAGTCATCGCTAATGGCACTGACCCTAAAGTCACAGGCCATGTCATCACAGACATTGTAGAGGGCAAGAAATTGGGCACCTTCTTTTCTGAGGTCAAGCCTGCTGGTATGTAAACATTTTAACATGTGTACTCTGCTGGCTTCATCTGTCAGAGGATGTGGTGGTGATGTTTCTACTACTGTTATCAATGTGACAGGGCCCACAGTGGAGCAGCAGACAGAAATGGCTCGCATTGCAGGGAGGACACTAGCATCTCTTCTTCCAGAGCAGGTATTATAGCCTTCTCTCATGATGCTGATATGTTGACTGTTTTGAGATTAGGTCTTGGGGTCAAATTTAAGGCTCTGTTAATGAAGAGTAAGAAGAATGTGTCCCCTCAACCTGTAATGTTTCCTCTCTCAGAGGAGTGAGATCATTTATGCCATGGCTGACCTTCTGACTGAGAAGAGAGATGAAATTCTGTCAGCTAATAAGAAGGACATGGAGCTTGCTGGAAACTCGGGTATATTGGATCATGTCATATATTGTATTAACCCTAACATATAGACCCTGTCCCAAATGGATACTCTTGAGTCTTGTTGTCCTCCTCCAAGTTGTCCCCAAATTGCCTCTGATGTGTGAGGCCAGAGAGTGTAAAAGTTCTATACCATACAATATTTGGATCACCACTTCACCATGTTTTAGCTGTCCTAATGGAATACATTAAGCCTAGTGTATTATCATAACGGATGAAATTGAAATTAAATCAGCAAATGGTAATTGTGCAGAAAAAAAAAATAACATAGGATATCAAAAGAAAAAAATTGAGCACCCATTTGAATCCTAAAATGTAAAAATGGCCTTGCAGACTTTGCAGATGTGGACTGCGAGACTGCAGCTTTGCTATTTGAGAGATCGTGTTACAAGTAGATGAATCGCCTTACTGTTTTTTTACAGTATGTCTTATTTTACATGTTACAGGGCGTATGCCTCCTGCCTTGCTCAAGCGGCTGAGTTTGTCAACAGCTAAACTGAACAGTCTGGCTATCGGCCTGCGTCAGATTGCAGTGTCCTCTCAGGACAGTGTGGGAAAAGTACTGCGCAGAACCCGTGTGGCCAACAACCTAGAGCTGGAGCAGATCACAGTGCCCATTGGGGTACTACTAGTCATCTTCGAATCGCGTCCAGACTGCCTGCCTCAGGTCTCACTTCTTCTTTCTCGTGCACACATACAATGACGCATATAATTGACAATATTGCCATTTTATATCATGTTCAGTTAGTTTAGTTGCTTGTTCTGTGTATTATCCATTTGGTGTTTCTTATATTTGTTTTATGTTGAAAATGTGTTTTCCCATGAAGGTGTCTGCATTAGCTATTGCTAGTGGGAATGCTTTGCTGCTGAAGGGAGGAAAGGAGGCAGCTAACACCAACCATGTCTTACATGAGCTAGCGCAGGAGGCTCTGTCTATACATGGTATCAGAGACGCCATCCAATTGGTAAGATTCCAGGATTTAAAAGAAAAAAATTATTTATTATCCCTCTTAGTTATTTATACATATAAATATGTTTTCATACAAGAGTTTGGTTTTTGCATAGAACTATGGCTGACCTTTCATGTTATAGGGCACCATAATGCACAATAAAAGCCAAAAGTCATACTGCCTGAGCCCATAATATACTGTGATGTGCAATTTTTCAGTGTTTCTGCTATTTAAGTTACTTAATACTCTGGGAGCTGCTATATAAATTCAGTACTTAAAACTAACAAGTGCTTTAAAATGAACTGGAAGTGTGTTCTAGTGTTGGGTAAAATCTAACATATTCTACATCACAGGTAAATGAGATATTTAATACATCTGCACTGACTGAAAAAAAAAAAACAGCTAAATTGACTCAGGATTCACTTGCATCTTTCTTTTCCTGTGCTTTGAAGATGCACTTTGAAAATTGAAAAACGTTAGCACTGCTCCTTAGGCAGTGGCATTTTAAGGACTTTGAGGACAGGTGTCAAAGCAGCTTACCTAAAAGTCATCACAGCATAGCACTGACTTCAGCCTTTTGGGAATCTGAATTGACAATAGAGCAGCTTCTTTTTTCCTTTTATACGTTGGCATCTTGAAGCATGCTTGACTGAAGATGTAGCATCTATATATATTTTTCTAATATGTGTTTTATGGAAATATGTAGAAGTATCAGGAGGTTGCAGTATGTCAGCCAAGTGGCTTAATGTTGCTGGGTATCAAATGATGCAATGTCACTAGATCTCCTAAATATTTATGGATTGTGTTGTACTGTAGGTAAGCACACGTGAGGAGGTGGAAGACTTGTGTCGGCTGGAGAAGATGATTGATCTAATCATTCCCCGTGGTTCGTCTCAGCTGGTCAGAGATATTCAGCGGGCTGCTAAAGGCATTCCTGTACTGGGTCACAGTGAGGGCATCTGCCATGTCTATGTCGACCATGAGGCCAGCATAGACAAAGTCGTAAAAATTGGTGAGCATGAGAGTGTTCTTATGTAAAATAATGATAAACATGTAGTGATTAAAGTGTTTTAATAATCATTAGTTTGATGTGCAGTGTTGTCTTTTTCTTCCTGCAGTCAGAGACTCGAAATGCGATTACCCTGCAGCCTGCAATGCTATGGAAACCCTGCTAGTTCACAGAGATGTGCTTCGGACCCCGCTGTTTGATCAGATCATTGACCTGCTGAGAACAGAACAGGTAATTCTGTGCAGACCATGCATATTGTAAGTAATATTGTATTGGGATTGTAGTGGCATCAGTGTGCAATGGACTGGCAAGTTGTTGCATGTAGTTCTTATTTCCTCTTTAATAACTTTCCACATGCAGGTGAAGATACACGCTGGCCCCAAGTTTGCATCATACCTGACCTTCAGCCCATCTGAGGTGAAGTCGTTGCGTACAGAGTATGGGGATCTGGAGTGCTGCATAGAGGTGGTAGACAGCATGCACGAGGCAGTGGATCACATCCATAAATATGGCAGCTCCCACACAGATGTGATTATCACAGAGAATGGTAAAGTTCCTGCTCTCTGCATCCAGTTAGCTAATTTCCTTTTTGTATGCTGTCCTGGAATAATGCAATATACATAAATAACAATGAAAAATAGGATGTATTTGTGCGACAATCATGCCATCTTGTGGTAATGATGGTATTTGCAGTTTATAATAAGTTACCAAATTAATATTGTGGCAAATAAAGTAATCAATATTTTTCTTTAAGAAGGATGTATATAGTTTTATGTACCCCGAGATGCCAGTTCAGTCATTTATAAAATATGATTTTTAACTGTAAAAAAAATTTAACTGTAAAAAAAATTTAACTGATTTTTAATAGAGTATGTGGCTGTGGTAGCTTAATAGTTAAGATGTTGGACTACTGTTTGGAAGACTGTGAGTTCAAATCCCAGCGATTGGGCCCTTGTGCGAGGCCCTTAACCCCCTTAACTGCTCAGCTGTATAAATGAGATAAATGTAAGTTGCTCTGGATAAGGGTGTCTGCCACATGCCATAAAATGTAAATGTATACCAACTGAAAAAAAAGGCCTATGTTTTAGATTAATCATGCACTGTAGTGTGACCCTTTGCTTGATTTTCGCACCTCATTTTTCAGAGGAGACAGCAGAGCAGTTCCTGCAGTTGGTGGACAGTGCCTGTGTCTTCTGGAATGCCAGTTCTCGGTTTGCTGATGGATATCGCTTTGGTCTTGGTAAGACCAGTTGTCATGTATGCCTTACTGACGACGCTGATAAAACCAGTTTCTGAGAGTTTGTTTTGCAAAGCTAACCTGCTTTGAATTGGTTAAATGACACTCAGTATTTATATTGCATTAGTATAGACTCCAAGTTCAAAACATTGTTGATCAGTCCAAACATGCAGCGAGGGGGACACGCTCTTATATGATTAACAAACAGGACAATGTTTCACAATAATTCATAGCAGTAGTACATTTTCGATGTTCAGGACCTTTTTGTCTCTTCTAGGTGCAGAGGTTGGTATCAGCACTGCTCGTATCCATGCTCGTGGACCCGTAGGCCTGGAGGGGCTTCTTACCACCAAGTGGGTTCTGCGAGGAGATGGCCAAACAGCTGCAGACTTTTCTGAGCAAGGCAGTATGAAGTTTCTGCATGAGAATCTGCCTGTTGGACAGCCCCAAACTGTACATAGAACCTCCAACTAGAGCCAGTCAAAAATAAATCCCTTTCAAGATGCACAGCATCCACTACTCAAAAGAATCCTACAAGGATACTGGGAATTTATAATCTGAAAACATAACAAGGAATAGCAAGGAATAAGAAGACTAAAAGTCAATACTTTAAGATTTGAACAGCTGGTGTAATGCTCCAATTCTGTTCAATTTTCTTCTTCAGAATTTACCAGTTGATTTCAAAATCTCAGAAGTTATATTAACTCTCCCCTGGATGTTGTAGGTCACATATTGAAAGCATTAAAAGCACAGAACTATTTAGTCATTGCTAGGCAACATTTCCTCAAGCTACAGGTGGGTAACGAATTAAAGGGAAAAATAAATGCCATGCTTGTGCTGGCAAGTTCTTCTGACTGATCACCTTTATCCGGTGATGAAACATTTCTATCTTTATGGGAGTGGTCTGGATGAGTATGAAAATGATGTAAGTCATATGCTATGAACTTCACTCATCAAATTTCAACCCAATTAAACACTTGAGAGATTTTGGACCAACATGTTGGGCTGCGTGCTCAGCCACCACCATCAAAACACTGACTGAGATATTATCTTTTGGAAGAATGGTGTTCATCCCTCTAGTACAGTCTTGTACTAGACTTGCAGAAGTTTTGCCAAGGTACACTGAAACTGTTCTGGTGGCTTATGTTGGCCTTAACACCTTATTAAGATCGTTATTTTTTTCCTTTACTTTGTCACTTGTCTGTATCTTGTGAGATTTAGCCTTCTTGTTGAGACATGCAGATATGTGGTTCCATACAACATTAGAGTTATAAGACAAGTATTAGGTGGAGCAAAATTAAAACCTTAAGCTCCAAATAGTGTTGTCTATTAAATCATGCATAGACTTATATGTATCTGTGACCCTCTGAATTTCAGGCTAAGCACAATTACTGTAGATCTTGTGCACAATTCTGTATCTTGGACTATTTCCCCCCATTTATGGGAAGTTGTAATGCTTTTGCTTTGTGCTGAAATGCAAAAATCATTTTATATTGTAAATCTAAAAACTGAACAAGTGCATCACCTCCTTGAGTTACTGTCTCACATTAGAAAGATTGGACAAAGTCTAAATGGTGTGGTCCTTTTGTACCAATTGTATATTATTTCATATGACAGTGGTTTTGTATTAGTTTGGAGATTTATCAAAACTATCCTTCTGGTTTTCACCATCTTATGGCTAAATGGTTAAAAATCACACTTTTTGAAAATAATAATAATAATAATAATTATTATTATTATTATTATTATTATTATTATTATTATTTTATTTTTTTTACTATAAAAGTTACCAGTGATCAGTGTATTTTAAAACAATAAACACTACAGACTCAAACTCAAAAAGGAAACTTAAAGACTTTGCGGTGACTGGCATTTCCTGCTTACGGTGTTGCACTGTTAGCAAGTGTGTACACTGCTGATGAGTTTATCTTCTTTATGTGAAAGGGCTGTAACCTTCCGAACTAGTGGCTTTTTGGTGTTTATGTTAAGCAGTGAAAGACGAGCATGTTCAGTAATTTGAATACCTGAATTGTACATTAAAATTTTGCACAATAAGCTTTTCACTAGTTAGACATCTTGTGTTCCTGCTTCCACATACATTTTAAACTTGAGTGTGTCTAGACAGTTTAATAGTTAAGTTTCAGCTTTTACAGTATAGCAATATCCAGGATGCTCAACCAACCCATCATTAATTTTTATACATCTCTAAAAAAGTGTCTCTGCAAGCCAGACTTCAATAAGTTTTCTTAAGGGAAAGAGACTCCACAGTAAGTGGGCAGAGAAGAGTGAAAAGAATACTACAGAGGATTAATTATGTAGCTATTTAGAGAGATGCAGCAGCTGAACGAGAACAGTCCTACTATGAAAGTGTCTTTGCATTTTCATGTAAACCTTTTTCATTCAGCAAAATGTGCTGTTTATGCTTAATGAGCTCTCATCAGAAAGAAAATGATCTGGAGATAAAGAGAAGCATAGTCTTCATGTATGATTGCCTTCCAACTTTAGTGTGCCTAAGATCTGTGTCCAGTGTCCTTCAGATGAAAGACAATAAAAACAGCATTGAACTTGCTTTACTTTTAGCAAGATTCCCAATATAAATTCTACTTTTTGCATGTTACAATGGATTATGTGGACATTTAGAAATTAGAAGTTTTTTCTTCATGGTCTTATGCTTGTAAATGAATAACTATGCAAGACTCAATTTGTTAAAGTGGTTAATGCTTGTACCTTTTCTTATGACTTCATTCTGCAAAATCCAATCGCACTGCACTTGTTTCTTTGTACTTTTTCTTCAGTAATGTAATTTTCATTTATAGAGTATCTGAGACTAATGGGCAGAGTGGATGTGGTATTCAAACTAATTGTGTTGTGGATTTGATTTAGTATTTTTAAATGTAAGTAATTAAAACATTTAAATACACAGGGGAAAAAAGCTGGGGTAAAAAATGGAACAAGGTCCAAGTGCTTTCCTGCTCTGCCCTTTCCATTAGCAAATAGCAGGGCTACAAAAATAATGTCTGAGTTATGTATTCTAGTTTCCTCCAAATGTAATGCCCAATATCCATAACAAATGGATATATTTTCAATTTAGGACTGAATTCAACTGAATATGTAAAATACACAGTGGGGGGGAAATAAGTATGGGATGCATCAACATGTTTTTCAGTAAATATATTTCCAATGAGGCTATTCACATGAAATTTTCACCAGAATTTGGTAGTAACTCAAGAAATCACAACATTTAAAGTCCATAAATAAAGTTATGTGTAATAAAGCAGAATGACACAGGAAAAAAGTATTGAACACGCTAACTGAAATGTATTTAATACTTAGTGGAGAAGCCTTTGTTTGCAGTCACAGCTTCAAGACGCTTCCTGTATGAATAAATTAATCTGCAGCAGTATTCAGGTGTGATTTTGGCCCATTCTTCTAAACATTGTCTTTAAATCTTGTTCAATTGGATTCAAGTCAGGTGATTGACTGGGCCATTCTAACACCTTGATTTTTTTCTCTGAAACCTATTGAGAGTTTCCTTTGCTGTATGCTTTGGATCGGTGTCCTGCTGGAAGTCCACCCACTTCTCATCTTCATCATCCTGGTGAATGGCAACAGATTCTTCTCAACAATCTCGAAGTAAAGGGCTCCATTCATCCTTCCTTCACTTATAAGAAGTCTGCCAGTACCATGTGATGGAAAACAGCTCACATCATGATGCTCCCACCTACAAACTTCACTGGTGTAGTGTTTTTATGGTGATGTGCAGTGCCTTTTCTTCTCCAAACATGGTGTGTAGTATCACAGCCAAAAAGTTCAATTTTGCTCTTTTCTGACCAGACTACACTCTCTCAGTATATCATAGGCTTGTCCAAATGAGTTTAAACAGTTAAAAATTTAAACGAGCTTCGACATACCTTTCCTTTAGTAATGGAGTCTTGCAGGATGAGCGTGAGCAGTGGAGTGCACTGCTTATTGTTTTCTCTTTGAAGATGGCACCTGCTGCCTCCAAGTGTTTCTGGAACTCTTTCTGAGTGGTCCTTGGCTCTTGGGCTACTCTTCTGACTATTCTTCTGACTCCCCAGTCAGAAATCTTGCGAGGAGCTCCTATGTGTGGCCGGTTGATAACGGAGTGATGTTGCTTCCACTTGCAGATTATGGCACCAATGGTGCTTACTGGAAGATTCAGAAGTTTTGAAATACTTCTGTATCCGATTCCATCAATATGTTTTGCAATAATAAGGTTCTGAAGGTTTTGGGAGAGCTCTTTGCTTTTACCCATCATGAGATGTTTCTTGTGTGACACCTTGGTAATGAAAAGCCTTTTTATAGACCATCAATTTACTAACCCAGCTGATATTAATTTGCACAGTTAAGGAGGTATAATTACTTACGGATTTCAGCTGGTTCCTTGCCTTGGAGCACTGCTTTTTCTTCGCGTGTTCTTTATATTTCCAGATTTCTTGAGTTAACACTGATGTCTGGTGAAAATTTCATGTGAATAACCGCATTGGAAATATATTTACTAAGAAAAATGTTGGTGCGTTCAATACATATTTCCCCCACTGTACATCAATCTTGATTACATTTTTAAAAACAAAAGAAAACTAAGAACGAGTAAGTGTTAAAGCAAATTTGTCTTTTGCTGTGTGTTTTATTGATTTCTTAATCTGTGAAATGTAATGGACTGCGATAAAGGTCTAAGTCAAGGAGGACTGAAGGCCTGTGGATGAAAAATTAAGGAGGTTAGTCTCCCAGCAAGCTGTCAGTCCTTTCATAGCAAATCTGGTCTAGCTTTAATTGAACATTACTCAAGGCCAAAACTCATATTTTTTGTTTTGCTTGATCTTCATAGACTCTGAAATGTGTTCCCTGCAGAGCTTAGATTTCTTTCAAATCAATAATTAATCAGCAGTTATTTATTCATTTGTATCTTTGCCGATTATAGGTGTCTAATTAACAATTTCAATAATTGATATTTATCTCTAAAGGGCTTGATATGCATGGCCTATGAAAAATGCATGAACTGGGATATGGGTTTGGTTTTGTTTTGTGTTCTGAGACAAGTGTGTGCTTGCGGCTAGTACCAGGCCACTTTGACTTTTCCTCTTTGAGTCTTCACTGCCCTGTGATGTGCTGCTAATATGGGCCTTTTTATGGGCCCAAAGCCCTTGCAACATAGCATGTAATTTTACAAAGAGTCTTCGTTCCCATCCTTTGATGACCCTTTTTTGTTCTTCAATAACAGCTCAAAGAATTGAAATGTTTCTTGATATTATTCCTTTATCATTCAGCTGTGCTAATGTCACGCTAATGTCAATCTGCATGGACATATAAAACAATGGACACTACATAACATATGCTTTGATACTGTATACCATTTTGTATCCAGCAAATGGAATGAGGAAACTTTTGGTGTTAGTATTAAACACCATAATGAATTTATGTAAGTTGAACGTATAAAAGTAATTTAATTTCAATTTACTCTCACTTTTAGCATTAAAGGTTCAGGTGCTAGATAAGCATATGATTTGTCAATACATACAGGAATGCATACATTTCTTTTAGCTAATGTAAATCTCAAATGGAGGCCAAAAAAAACCAACAGAAATTCATGCTACCTAGTGATTCTGCAGTCACACCATAGTCTACTGTGAAGATTGGATCATGCTGGAAGCAAATGACAAGCAGGTATGATTAATTTGGTATGTTAAGCAGAAAATCTTTTCATTTGAGCTCGATGATCCGTTTCAAGGAGCCCGTAGCAGGACTGGAACTGCCCCACTCACTAAACCTCCTGTACTCCCCTGGGTGCAGGAAGTATTGCTGCCCACTGTAGTTGGGGTGCTCGTGAAAGATCCAGTAACCTTCCAAGACATTGGCAGAGAAGATGTCACCGTTGTGGAAGCATGTGCGTAGATCTGGGCAATCCTCAGTCAGCTCCATGGCCTGGCCTCCAAAATCAGAGCGCTCAAAGATCTTCACCTTATAGTTTCCTTGATACTGGAAGGAGACCATGTTATCATCATGCATGTGCGTTGACAAACAAGTGGGAAAACGAAAGGTGTGCTTAGGTGTAATGAAAAGATGCTTACAGAAGGTACCATGCGGCAGGAATGGATACGATCGTTAAAACCTCCCCAGTGATGGTAGTCAGGATATTCTCCCTTGTGCAGCATGTACTGGTAGCCAGAATAGTTTGGTTTCTCATAAGCCATCCAGCAGCCGCTCTCTATGCGGATGGAGTTACAGCGGGTGAAGTGGGCCTGCAACTCAGCACTGTCACTACTGCACTCATAGTGACGGCCCTCGAAGTTCTTTTCCTCAAAGAAGGTAATCTGTAAATATATTATTTATTTATTTTTGTTGACTTTTTCATGTTTAGGATGTCATGCTGAGGCAGAGACATAACATGACTATCATTTCACATTTCCTAGTGTTACATTCTGCAGATAGAGCTGACCGATTGTACTTTCTCTCCACAGAAATGTATAACTTTTATGCTTTTGATTAAAGAGATAACATTAAAATATTATCTGAGAACTACACTCTTTCTACCTGAACATCTTTATTGTACTCGGATACCATATATAATGTGCTGATATGATCAAATGTACCCAAGTATTATACAGGTACATCTCAAAAAATTTTAATATCTTGGAAAAGTTCATTTGATCCGTAATTTAATTAACAAAGTGGAACTTTCATATATTCTAGATTCATTACACATAAATGGAAATATTTCAATCCTTTTTTTGTTTTAATCTTGATGATTACAACTTACAGCTCATGGAAATGAAAAATCCAGTATCTCAAAACATTAGAATAAAGAATTTATAATACAGAAATGTCGACCTTCTGAAAAGTATGTTCATTTATGCACTCGGTACTTGATCAGGGCTTTAATCCTTTCGCACGAAATGCTGCATCAATGCGGAGCGGCATAGAGGCAATCAGCCTGTGGTACTGCTGAGATGTTATAGAAGCCCAGGTTGCTTTGATAGCGGCCTTCAGTTCATCTGTATTGTTGGGTCTGTTGTCTCTCATAGATTCTCTATCTGGTTCAGGTCAGGTGAGTTGGCTGGCCAATCAAGCACAGTAATTCCATGCTCAGCAAACCAGTTACTAGTAGTTTTGGCACTGTGGGCAGATGCCAAGTCCTGCTGGAAAAAGGAAATCAGCATCTCCATAAAGCTCGCCAGCAGATGGAAGCATGAAGTGCTCTAAAATCTCCTGGTAGACGCTGCATTGACTCTCGACTTGAGAAAACAAAGTGGCCCAACACCAGCAGATGACATGACACCCCAAATCATCACTGTCTGTGGAAACTTCACACTGGACTTCAAGCAACTTGGATTCTGTTCCTCTCCACTCTTCCTCCAGACTCTGGGACCTTGATTTCCAAATGAAATGCAAAATTTGCTTTCATCTGAAAAGAGGACTTTGGACCACTGAGCAAAGGTCCAGTTCTTTTTCTCCTTAGCCCAGGTAAGACACTTCTGACGTTGTCTCTGGTTCAGGAGTGGCTTGACACTAGGAGTGCGACACTGTGACATTTCTGTTGTTGTTCTGCTGGGCAGTTGTGGCTCAGGTGGTAGAGTGGGTTGTCCACTAATTGTAGGATTGGTGGTTTGGTTCCCGGCCCACATGACTCCACATACCGAAGTGTCCTTGGGCAAAACACTGAACCCCAAGATGCTCCTGATGGAAAGTTAGCACCTTGCTTGGCAACTCTGCTACCATTGGTGTGTATGGGTGAATGAGACACTGTGTAAAGCGCTTTGGATAAAAGCGCTATGTAAGTGCACCATTTACCATTTCTGTATTGTAAATTCTTTATTTTAATATTTTGAGATATTGGAGTTTTGAGTTCCATGAGCCATAAGACGTAATGATCGAGATTAAAACAAAAAAGGCTTGAAATATTTCACTTTATGTGTCTTGAATATATGAAAGTTCCACTTTTTGAATTAAATTATGGGAAAAAATTAACCTTTCCATGATATTGTAATTTTTTGAGATGCACCTGTATATTAACCACAGCATGTATTGTTAATTTGATCACAGCTGCAATATAACTTGTACTACCTGTTTGAATAAACTTGCCTTTTCTGTTTGAATGAACATTTTCTATAATATGTAAACTTCTTATCCTAGTCATCAGCCTGTTTCCCTTCCACTGCACCCTGTCTTATCAATGCAATCATAATTTTGTATACTTACCTTGGCCATAGTGCGTGTATTCAGAGCAGCTGGCCAGTTACAGGTCAGGACCTCTTTATAGACTGGCCATGGTGCATGGCTTTGTGTGTGGCTCATTAAGCTCTGCCATGTCAGCAGAGTTCTGTAGACTGCATACCATTTACAAGTCTGGTGGGTTGTCTGCCTTCATTGTCTTTTTCAAAGCTCTTTTATGTCATGTAAAAGACTGAACTACTGCATTTTTGAGTGGACAATAAAAGTTGCAGACTCTGACTTTTGTCAATAGTGAGTTTCAGACATGAGCTGGGTCTGGTTATGGTCATCTGTGTTTGTGTTTGACATGTTTCTCCAGGTTAGCTTGTACATATTTTTGAATATCCTTATAGAATTTGCAGTGCTTCAATGGGCTTCCGAAATAGCTGAAAATTGAATAGAATCTTTTATAAGTTTCTTAAGTTTGCTTTTATATCAAGTAAATTTTAATATTTAGTTTTACTTACCAGAATTCTGTACTGTTTCAGTTTTCAATGAAAAAAAAGCATGTTTTTAAAGCCAGCCATTAATGATGTGCTAATTCCACAAGGTCAGCTTATATGAAGCCTCCTCTGATTCTCCTAAAGTAGTTAATCATGGGGTTGAAGCAGCCTCAGTCTTCATAGTCTCTGTACTCTCCAGGCCTCAGGAAGTACTAATGGCCTCTGTAGCCCACCATAATGTAGACAGAATAAATATCATAGAGGTAAAAGCTATCATAGGTGCAGTCATCTGTTAACTTGTTCATAAGTTTGGCCCAATCAGGTCTGTTGTAGATTCTTATACAGTGCTGTGAAAAAGTTGCTAATTTTGGATCTTCAAGTGAAATACAACATAAAACAAAGGCAACCTGAGTTAACACACAATTTAGTTTATATATTTTTAAAAAATTTATTGAAGCAAAAAAAATTGATCCAACACCTATCACCCATGTGAAAAACTAATTTCCCCCTTAAATTTAAAATCTGCTTGTGCCACCTTTAGCAGCAACAACTGCAACCAAACACTTCTGATAACTGGAGAGCAGTCTTTCACAGCACTGTGGTGGAATTTTGGCCCACTCTTCTTTGCAGAACTGCTTTAGTTCAGCTGCACTGGAGGGTTTTCAAGCATGACCTGCCCGTTTATAGTCCTGCCTCAGCATCCCAATTGGTTCAAGTCAGGACGCTGACTAGGTCACTCCAAATAATTTAATTTTGGATACTATGCTGAGCCATTTGGAGATAATGGCTCTCATTGTGGTCCTTTGGAGTCCCAGAGCCTTTGAAATAGCTTTGTAACCCTTCCCAGACTGAACCAACTTCATGCTGTCGAAAAAGTTCTATTTAAGTGTTGATTTGATTGAATAGGGTTTGCAGTAATCAGGCCTGGTTGTGTCTAGTCCAGCTGAACCCCATTATGAATGCATTTTCATGGATTTGGGGAATTAGTAACTATGGGCAAATACATTTTCCCACAGGCCCAGCTGGTATTGGATAACTTTTTTGCTTCAATAAATAACATTATCATTTCTGAAACAATTTAGTATGAGATATACACAAAAACAAAAGAAATCAGGCAAAAACTTTTTTACTGTACAGTACTGTATCCTCCTCTGTAGTGTTGTATAGAAGCTGAAACAACAAATAAGGATGTTAAAAATGCTGAACCTTTGAATACTTGATGTTTAAATCTAAGCCTTTTTTGAACAATGTTTCCTGCCATAAATGTGATTTTTGAAATTTCCATTTAGTCATTTTCAAGCAACTTCACAGACATTCCAATGATTTTTACACTTTTCCCCCAGACTGAGGAGATTAATAGAATTATAATGAGGTGGGTAGTCTTTGGGGCATGTCTTCCATTCTGTTTTATATGACTGAATCTCCTGGTGGACCCTCATTCACTTTTCACGCCGCATCTATAAATTACTTCAAAGCATTAATTGATTGACATTGATTTGCTAAGATGTTCTAAAGTAGGGCACAAAAGCCATCAGTTTGATTGACTTACTGGGAGGAACATCTGACAAGATCTGATGCAATTGTTGAAGCCCATTCAGTGGTAAAAATCAGGGGACTCCCTATGGCCCAGGATGTAGTAATGACCTATGAAAGTGGCCTTCTTTTGGGACATCCAGTGACCCCAGCTGATGAAATGTTAGAAGTTATATTTTAAAGATTAGATTTTCATCATGTTTTATCATGAAATCTTTCACATTGTTGAGCAATTTTAAAGTCTTATGTCAAGTTTCTATCCAAATGGTTTGGATTCACTAGGTCACTAGTTATCTAGTTTGCTAAAAGACTGGAGAACACGAATAGGACTGGATACATGACATGCGTTGTGTAATTCAAATACACAGAATAGAACAGTCATGTATTTTTATCTAGCTAAAGTTTGATGGCTGGCTTGCTACAAGACAATGCTGTGCCTTAGTGCTCTGTGTTAGCTAGCGTGTTAAAAGTGAAAAGTTTAGCTCTTTTGTCTAGTACACAACTTCTGTAATACTGAGGAGATGACAGTAGCAGATAATTAAATTCTCAGAGTCACAATCACTTGAGTCACATCCCAAGCTGAATAATACTAGACTAAATAAAATTCCACTAAATAAAGTAGGAAAACAGAAGCCTATAAATGAGAACGAAATGGACCCTTATAGTGAATTACTCCATTCTATTAACTCCATAGTTCAAAAAGTACTAGTGTGTACTAGTGGGTATATATTTTGCATTGTTTTATCTAAGCAGTGTAAAAGACAATGAGTGGCAGCAAACACTTACTCTGTAGCTGGGTCATTATTTGGAGACAGTTCCAGTGAAACAGCGACCACTGTGAAATAAGTTCTGATAATTTCCTCATCCAACTGATGCAATGATTTTTGCTTCGAAACTTAAGTTAGCGCCTTTCTTTTTCCATGGTTGCAGGACAGGATGCTTGCACCATCATGTGGTTGTGAATAGGGACCTATATATATATATATTCTCTGCTACAGAAAGGGGCCCGTTAGAGAGGCTAGAGTTTACCTTTTGAAACATAGGCCTTTCCCCATTATTCATGCCTCTAAAGATAGCCCCAGAGATGTGACCTTTTCACACCATCCCACTAAAGGTTTAGAAGCTTTTTGTTACTTTCTGTATGTGTGCCAGTAGATACAATGTAATACTTGCATGAACAAATGAGCTTCTAAGAGGAAGTATAACTTGAGGTTTCGTCAAGTACATTATATTGAAATATTTTTGACTTCTTCACTCATGTTGTTCAGAAGGTGTTGATTAATTTTCTGTAACAGCAGCTCTGGCAATAGTGCTGCCAACTGCAAGGCAAATTACAGGTTTATCTTAATGCTCTCATTCATTGCCATAACTGGCTATGAGGACACTGATTGTTCAACTAAAACAATTTTATAAGGTGGTGTGGTATATATATATATGGTGTGCACTTATATAGCGCTTTTATCCAAAGCGCTTTACACTGTGTCTCATTCACCTATTCACACAAACACTCACACACCAATGGTAGCAGAGCTGCCATGCAAGGTGCTAACTTTCCGTCGGGAGCAACTTGGGGTACAGTGTCTTGCCCAAGGACATTTCGGTATGTGGAGTCATGTGGGCCGGGAATCGAACCACCAACCCTACGATTAGTGGACAACCCTCTCTACCACCTGAGCCACAGCCGCCCTAGTTTACACACTTTTATGTAAATATAATGTACAAACTAACACATAATATTGAACATGTCAATTTTACAGTATTGAATAACTAGATAAAATAGATCATTTATTAATGAGAAGAAAAATATGCAAGGAAAATAAAGAAAATACTGTGTAAGAAATAGTGATACAGCTTCATATTGGGGTCATAAGTTGTAAGTAAACAAATTAAATTGTATATGTCTTTGCAAAGGACCTCTTATACTACATGTCAAATAACTGTTTTAAGAAATGTAAAAACAAACTTCAGGAAAGGTTCTAAGATGAGACATTTCCTATTTTTGGAGAAAATAAATCATATGGTAAATTTTTTGTAAACGTATTTTGGTTCAAAGAACATACTGTTATGGAAATCAAAATATTTATCTCAGTAAAATTAAACAGTTGAACTAGAATCCGAGCAGTTTATGGAATTGAAGTATAACATAGAGGAGATTCAAAATTGCCAATTGCTTTGGGATTGTGATTATATATATATATATATATAATGTATATAATGTATATATGTGTATATTTGTGTGTGTGTATATATATATATATATATATATATATATATATATATATATATATATATATATATATATATATACACACACACACACACACACACACATTTTTTTAAATAAAATTTTAATCTGCAGGATAAACCCATTAAATGTATTGTATGCATTCTTTGACTATCGTATGCCATTCCAGTAAAACCAAATCAGTCTCTTTTAGAATGAGTGAAAGTTTGATTGCCTTCCCCAGGCAGTAGTAATCACAAAGGCTTTAATATGTCATTTAAAGTGTCTTTAAAAAAAGACAAAGACTGATCCTCAAAGCTCATCTGTATCCATTTCATCCCAGTAATTGTGGCATATTAGCCCAGCCAGATGGTGTTAAATCAAGCTTGGAGCCTGATTCAGTAGATTTCCAAACTGAGACTGAGGCCCAAAGGGGCTGTTGTTTACTCGTACTCCTAGGAAAACTTTATCTCTTCTATCCTCATCAATATGAAATGCTTGTCATATCTCAGGCAGGGACTTCTTTATTTTAGTGTTACTTTTTGGCATGGAAATTACTGCACTACTGGCACTCATCTCCATCTTCACAGGCTCTCAAAATAATAATCTTAAGAGCACTACAAGACATGTTGCCACATGGAGAGAGCACATCAAATAAAACCCTAGCATGCTGCCTTGGTTTTCCCAAGAGAACAAAAAGGCAGATCTTAGGATCTTTTGCTTCATCTCCAAATGAGAGATTGCAAGAAGCCGAGAGTTAGGCTGGGTTGCAGGCATCATGCAACTGCTGTGTATTTATGTGCAATATGTCAGGACAGACCACAAATGGCAATTCCGTATTGTTTACTGCTATCAGGTTATGAAACCCTGCACAGATCCTTTAGCGGTAGTTGAAATGGGGTGTCACTGTTTCATAGTTGTTGTTGATGTTGTTGTTGTTGTTTTTTAAACTTTATTTTCAATTTAGTCTTAATATAGTGACACACACCTACAATATTAAAATGAGTATAAAATAGTTTAAATTATATATTTGGTACGTCACTTTTTTTTTTTTGACCAAATACGATTTATTGTGTTTTAAGCATTTAAAATTTCTTCACAGTGCTTCTATTTAAAAAAAAAAAGAAAGTAATTTGAAGTACATTATGGTGCTGGCAAATAAGTCAGACGCTACAGAATGGCAACTCCAATTAGCTGTGGCTGTGTGAAGTGGCCCCTAATCTGCTGTTGAAAACTACTGTCGTATGATGTGCTATGCTGATGTGAGCTAAAGCTTCATGCACAGGAAAGAGAAAGACGAGGAGCTGTCTGCTGAGAGCTCATCCTTCTGTTTTTGTGTGGAGATGTAGGCAGCCTCTCTCGGTTCCTGACAGAGCGCACGCCACTCTATCGGCCACAGCAGACGGAGCAGCAGCGCTCTGAGAGCGTGCCAGGGAAGGATTTATGAAAATGTGTCAGATGTGCTCCATCTTTTCTGTTGCAGGGTAATTAAAAGAGGAAATGGTGATGGAATATAGACTGAAGAATGAGGATTGAGTTTGGTTGAGAGCTGGTGCCCACGGATAATGGAGGCAGCTGTTATTTAGTTGAAAGTTTGTTCTCTGACTTATATAAACTTTTCTTCTTGTTTTTCACGTTTTAAATTTTCACCCCAGATGTAGTCTCTGTGAATATGTATGCCGGTGGTGACTTTATCGTGCATGTATGTTGATGAGCACTTTTTTGGATATATGAATTCATTGGTTCACCATCTTGCTCAAAATTTTTGAGCACGTAAATTGCATAGTCATAGCTCCCATCAAAACTCACATATGAGCATGCATTCTCCTGCTCTATTCCACCTCTAAGCTTTCTGCCTGTTTATTAAGTGACTGAAAGCTGAAAGTTCCAGGGAATGATTGAGTTGGCTTTGCCATGATGGATCCACAGCTCCGTAGCTTTGCCTGTGATCTGCTTTGCTCTAAAACCAGGCTTGGTGTTTACTGACACATGACAAAACAGGTTTGGATCTTTTTTTATCTACTTCCTCAGAAGGAGAGATCACCTCACGGTGTGGCTGTGTTTAAGGCAACTTCAGTGGAACCCCTTGAACACGCAGGGAATTGTGCTCCAGAGCTGACGATCTGGCCCAGCCTTTCAGCTACCCTAAATATATAATCATATATGATGCCATTTTTTGCTTCTTCAAATTTGCCATCAAAGCAAATGTGTTCTGACAACAGCTAGTGACAAGAGTGCCAAAGGAAAAGGCGGGATGTCGACTGTATCAATTATTGATCGTGACACCCCCGACCAGAGTGCGGGTGCCTTGTGATAATGAAATACATGATTTTTAGGAAAATAAATAATAGACAAAGGGCCTCCCTGTTGTTGTGTAGGTTTCTGAGTTTGATTGACTGCTTGCACATTCTCTTCGTTCCCTGGTAAAGAAGATCAAAGGCAGAGTCTTCTTTTTGCCCAAGGCCTCTTGCAATTTATTTAGAGGCCCTGTGCTGCTGTCCCAGTAGGTACTACTGTTGGGCCAAGACACTCAGGGTAATCAGAGCTTTAAGGTGTCTTTCCATCATCACCTTCTCTCTCTCTCTCTCTCTCTCTCTCTCTCTCTCTCTCTCTCTCTCTCTCTCTCTCTCTCTCTCTCTCTCTCTCTCTCTCTCTCTCTCTCTCTCTCTCTCTCTCTCTCTCTCTCTCTCTCTCTCTCTCTCTGTCTCTCTGTCTGCCTGCCTGCCCGCCTTTCTTATAAAATGACCACAGCTTATTTGTAGCTTATTTGCTCATTTAGCATTATAAATAATTTTCAAAATAAGAAAGATGCGCATGTGGGATAGTGTAGTTTAGTGTTTGATTATTCTGTCTGCTAAAACATTCATAGTTTTATTTTGTTATAAAATAATTTCCCCTTGCCATTAGAAATGTACAATATACAATTATACATTGATATATAACTTGCAGTATTAAAGCTTCTCAAGAGTCTACAGCAGTGGTTCTTAACCTTTTTGGTGCTGGGGACATCTTTAACTATAAAATCATTTTGCAGACCCGCTCAGTACAGATTTATTTATGAACATAATCCAATTATTCAAATATTATATTAGGCTCATTATTAAAATGTGTACAGTAACCTTGGGGTTATTTATTAGGCCCACAGAGGTTTTTTTTTTATTCCTGAATATTCCACCAAATGAACACATTAGGTCCATGTTTTCATTATTTATACTAAATGTTTATGAGTTCAATGTTTGATTAAACCCATTCTATTCAAGTGAGCAGTCAAACAGGCTAACTATAAGAAAACCATTAATAAATATATATTAACTTTGATAATGGTGGATTGTATTCCCACCACTGTAACAAAATACATTTTAAAAATCACAGGTTATGCTTCATTGCCCCTTCAGCATCCCTGGACTGCACTTTGAGAACCACTGGTTTATGGCAGCAGTCCCTGAACTCTCATCCAATCAAATCATTATGAATTATAAATATGTGAACATTTACAAGGAATATTAGCGATCATTTCCATTAAATATTTTTTACCACCCCATGACATTTACATATACCATAATAATATTAAGCCCATAAGACAACGTGTAATGTCCATAATGTCCTGATATTAGGATACACATAAATAGGATAAACATACCTATTAAGGAACTGCTGTAAAGTATTTAGGAACTTTATTACTATAAGTGATATAACAATGTTTATAATAATTGCATATTTAGAAAAAAAAAAAAGATGACTGGAGTGTGTGTATCACTGAGGTAAATTTAAGTGCACCTGGGCCTTCATAGTGAAACTCTATCTTTTTATCAAGCAGATTTGTGCTATATTAATAGTATATTAATAAAATATTATCATTTCTTTTCAGTGGTGCCTCCAGTATATTCAATTCAATACCCCATAACAAGATATTACAATATACTGCTTTTTAACACAGTTGACTACAGTTCAATTACTGTTTGATTACAGTTGTTATCAATGTGAAGGTTAATGTGAATATAATTTTAACGATGTGTTTAGGTTATTGTAAATAATAATTATATAGTATATGTAGTATACCTTTGGTCACTTTATCATCTTAGTCACATTTTTTGAGGAAAAATATACCCTTGTCTTTGACGCGCAAGTGATGGAGACGCATGAGACCACCAGAGGGCAGTCGTGCTCTAAATGTCTGCACCTTGTCTCTCTTTTTTTTGCACCCTCCACTATTTGTAAAATACTGCTTGGAAGTAGGCAGTTATCTACTGGCTGTTTTCTTTCTTTTTTTTTTTTCTGTACTCTAAATTCTTAATCCTATGAAAACTGGCAACAGGCATCAGTCTGTGCACAGCTGCAGGTCATTTTATCCAAATGCTGGTGAGATCGCTCTCTCTCTCTCTCTCTCGCTCTCTCTCTCTCTCACACACACACACACACACACACTCACACACACACACACACACACACACACACACACACACACACACACCTCATATATATATATATATATATATATATATATATATATATATATATATGTATTTGTATGTTTGTATATATGTGTGTGTGTGTGTGTGTGTGTGTGTGTGTGTTTGTGTGATAGTTTATGTGATACACTGTAAGTATTGTATTGCATGATTTAGGCTATGATTTGATTTTAAAGAGAGAAAGAAGGTGAATAACAAAAAAAATAGCTCTCTCTTCATAACCATCTTATACTTGATCACACACTGGACTTACATAAATCTGATCTTCATGCGTTCCATTAGTATTGAAGAAAATCAAATTAAGGAGCAGTTCAGTATTATCTGGTGACTGTTTAACTGAGTCAGAAACTCTCACTAGATGTGTAGGGAATTTAGGATGGTGTGGTATGTGAATGTAACTGGAGGCAGTAGGGCTGAGAGGCCTACAGACATGTGTGTGTGTGTGTGTGTGTGTGTGTGTGTGTGTGTGTGTGTGTGCGTGTGTGTGTGTGTGTGTGTGTGTGTGTAATCCCTGAACTGCACTCTACAGACCTGCACTCAGTCCCTGGAAGCCTCCTGTATGTTCTTGTAAGGGATTCACTAAATTAAAATCGGCAGGGGAAATATATCCATTCCCACCATCAATGCTAAGATTCTTCTTTTTCTTTTACTTCTAACTTTTGCTTTTCTCTTTTTCTCCCTTTGCTCCCCTGCTCCCCACCCCCCCACCCATTTCACTGTTGTTTTCTTAGTTTGTTTTTCTCTCATACTCCCCTCTCTGTCGCTGAGCGCTGTAGCCACTTTCAAAGGCTCGGCTGTCACGCACAGGCTTTGAGAGCTGGTTTAATTTTTAACGTACATGTTGTCAGGGTGCCGTCAGTCGTGATTGACAGGTTCGTCCCAGAGCAGCCCGGCTTGGCAGACTGGCGTCTTTTGTCAGATAGAGCGAGGAGGAAGCAAAAAAAAGCAAAAAAAAGAAAGGAGCAGAGAAGAAAAAACACATAAATAAAACAAAAAAAGGAGAAAATATGTACACTTTCCAGCAGAGATTCAATTCAATTAAATTGAACACACAGCATTTTTAGACTAGAAACTGGACTTGATATTTTGCTCTTTAATTCCAATGATGAAATCTAGTTCAGACTGTTTTCCCTTTAAAATAAATTGATAGTGCAGAGGAGTAAAATACAGATACTAAGAAGAATGGGTTAGTTATGGGCCAAATTTGACCAAGAAATCCAGCATTGTGAGATTTATACAATAGCCAACTAATCATTTATTTGCTTTTACTGTGCACAATGTGGCCCTCTGGAATGAAAAGAAAAGACCCACTCATCACAATAAACAGACTTTGGTTGCAGCATGGCCTTTTTGTTTCTCTGTCGAATTGAAGGTTATATGGTTAAATAGAGTAACTGATGGCAGTTATGTTACTGTGGGCACAAAGCTAAACCACAGGATACCTGAGCTACTGCACTTAAGTTTTAAATTTCCAATGAGAAAGTATGAAGTGAATTTGCTAGGGATTTCTACTCTTTCTCCTTGTCAGTCTAGTGTGATGAAGACATGACACTCCTCTTGAGAAAACGTACAACAGGACTTCTTTGAGTGTCAGGATTCTGACAGGTTGGCCACAAAACAGTGATGCTCTGTCCATGTATATTGGTTCTTAAGCCTCTCTAACTCTCTAAAAGCCTGTGTGTGTGTGTGTGTGTGTGTGTGTAGAGACAGTGCAAGGTCAGGAGTATTTCCAGAAACAGTAGAAATCAATGATTATTTGCATCCTTATGAATCTTGCCAGAGCTTCCAAAGAACTGAACTAAGTTTCTGTGTGCCTGGGTCATGTTTTTGTATACAGTATCATAAAAAAGGAACAAAAGAAACCGCATTTTGGATATTCTCCACTGTACATAAACTCTCAACTCTCATATTTTATTAAAGTTAATACGCTGAGCCTACAGGCAATTTGATTGAGTGATGTATATATTGTAAATGTATTTTGTTTGATATATTAAATATTATTAATAATAATAATGATATATTCAATATAATTTATATTCACTAAATTAATGAATAAATAACTCTGAAGTCAGTATGTGTCTGGCCAATTCATGGCAGTGATTATTTGTTCATTCAGCAAACATTTCTTGTGTTGGAAAATAATGCTATTTCTTATTTTGTACGCCAGCTTGTTGACACATTCTTGGTAGCTTTGGGGTAGAACCCTGAAGCAATGGAAAGCCTCACTTAACTAGCAGGAATGATGCTTTCTTCACAGAGCCTCCCACTGGTTCACATTATAACTGATACTTTTGACATGGGTTCAGGGACAAATCTTCTCTAATGCAGGGGTCATCAACTGATAGACTGTGGTCTAGAGGTGGACTCAGCAAAGCATTTCCGTGGGTAGAGCTGAGTAGCAGAACTGACAGACATGTGAAACAACTAGCTGTAGTTTAGTGATTCCGGTTTTTGGTTTTGTTTTTTCACATGAACCATTGCAGCTTCTGTAGCAGATCCATTGTTGGGGCTTGTTGTAGCCAATCACATATTTGAATGCAAATTATTTAGCTGAAGACAGCTCATTAAGAAAGGGAAAATTTGATTAGTTTTTCACAGTTTTCATAAATCTTGTCAAATCTTTTTTTAATTCACCCTCTCTGTTCTGATTAGTGAAGTTATGACGTGTTTTTTTGTTTGTTTGTTTTTGTTTTTTTAAAGGTGATAATGAAAATAGAATGCTTAAAGATGACTGGACAGAGAGATCTATGTGTTGCTTAAAGTTCAAAACAAATGTCATAGTCTGGGGAACAATAATTTCAAGTAGCTAGACTTTAAATCACAAATTTAATTTGAATGCCCTTGCTCTAGTGTATTATTTCCCCACAGATAATTGATCACCATCCACAGAATGAGTAAATTAGACACATTCTGCATCCAATCCACCGTATTTCAGTTTTGCATGCTTCATAGAAACAGTCGAGTTTTCAGCCAGGGGTTATATAATTTATATCAGCTATACTCAAACAAAATTTAACACATTGTCATTCATCTAGAGGCATGTGTGAAAAAGCTGGGGTTCCTCCATAGTAAAAAATTAATAACAGGGCACCATGGGAGCATGTGAATGAGCATGTTTAATCATTCTGTTTGACAACAAAAGGAAAGTGTCTGTATCCCTAGGAGTCTCATCACTTTACTTTCTTCCTCCACTGTTAACCCCGATACCCTCACCAGGAGAGCAGCAAGATGGGATTAAGTTACTCATAAACAATGTAAAACACAAGATGAGTGCAAACTTTCTCACAGTTAGAAAGCTCATCCTGATGATCACTGCAACAG